>NC_091252.1:81446439-81749469 GCF_042477335.2 Ovis canadensis
TGTGGAGAATACTGAACTGTACACTTCATTAAAGTTAACTGGTGAACAACCAAATATCTCATTTTCTATCACTTAAGTCTTCCCAAATGGAGTCACGTTAAATTCTCACTGCGAGAGTCTCTGTGTACAAGTTCTGGGATGTCCTTCTTGGGGGAGGGGTCTCTGGGGGTAGTTGTCCTTTGGGAATGTTGCCACAAGGCTAGAGAAAGCAAAATGGATTGTAAACTCAGAACAGAAACTTTTATACCAAACATAGTAAAATTGACATTTACCATTTTTTTCATAATGATATAGGTACATCTTGAGACACTGGAAATCCTACCTAGTAGACTTTGTACATAATTCAAGAGGCTGATTTATGAAATTCTTTTAGGCAAAATTTCAAACTGCAATGGGCACTATAATGCAAGGACCAGCTGGCAGCATCTCTTTTAGCTCTCAGAGCCCTCCAGATTGGCCATGCTAAAGAAGTCATGCCCACCTCTGATGCAGATGAGGGAACATGGAAGCTCAGCTCTCAAAAACATTCCAGCTTCAGAATTCCCTAAAGTGTTAGCTAAGGCTTCCATTGCAACAACGTGATAGCTTGACATTTTCCTCTGCCCAGTTGTACTTTTTTTCTCATTCTTTTCATTTAGTTCCACAGGTGTCGATCCCAAGAGCTTTCTGTAACAGACATCCTACATGTAAATTTTCATCTCAGAGTTTGCTTCTGAGGAAACTCAACCTGCAACATACCACTGCCACATAAAAGTTTGATGCATCTCTGTCAGACAAGCACAGCACAAATGAGAACGCTATAAGCCTTCCCTCGCATAAGAAATACATAAAGGTTACCAAGTAAACAGATTCCTTAATTCTGGCAACATTTGCATATTGAGCACCCCCAGGGATATAGAGATGAATAAGACAGGATTCCTTGTCCTCTGGTGAGGGAGAGAGACACGCAGATGTTCACAATAGAGTATAATAAGTGCTGTAATGAGGGACTGCACAATGAGCTCATGGAACATAGATGAGGGAGCAATTAACACTGCAAGAGGGTCCTGAAGATTTCACAGGAGAAAATGTTTGATCTGAAAATTAGAGGATGAAGAGAGGGAAGGGAATTCCTGACTGGAGGAGCAGCATATAGAAAGACACAAAGGAAAGAAGGGAATGGCATGTTTGGGGGTAGCTTTTAGCAGCTCTGTAACATGTCTGGGGGAGACAGAAGCTAAACAGAGATGAAAGTGAAGAAAGGCAGGTAGTCATGAAAAATCATCCTAGTAATTGGGATCCAGAGCTAAGGAAGGAGTGCTTGCTTAGTATTAATATGTACAAAGAGGAGATAAAGAGAGATACTTAAACATCAGTGTTTTAAATGGGGGAGCACTGAAGAAGAGCTGTTAGTGACAAACACTGAAGAGCCATCAAAATAACACAGGGAAGCTTAGGAGAGTGTTGGGCTTTCCTGGTGTCTCAGATGGTAAAGAATCTGCCTGCAATGCAGGAGACCTGGGTTCAACTCCTGGGTCAGAAAGATACCCTGAAGAACGGAATGGCAACCCACTCCAGCATTCTTGCTTGGAGAATCCCATGGACAGAGGAGCCTGGAGGGCTACAGTCCATGGGGTCACAAAGAGTTGGGCGCAACTGAGCGACTAAGCACAAGCACTGGAGAGTGTTGCTGTAAAGGGTGGGAGAGAAGAGAATTTCAAAGAGGCAATGATCAACATTGTTACATGTTCCAGAGATACTCCCTGGGATGAGGACTTCAATATAAGCCATTGAACCCACAGTGGAATGAACAAACAAATGAAAGTGTATTCATAAATGAAATTCACACAAGAAAAAACAATGTGTTACAAATGTGATTTGGGATGTTTAAAGTCAGACAGACTATGATGGCAGCAGGTTTAATTAAACCTATACTGGTTTTAGAAATACTTGCTTAGTTGATAAGGATGTTAAAAAAAAAGCTAGAAGAATAAATACTTTAAATTAGGATAGTGATTACCTGAAAAAAGGATAAGAACCTAGAGTAGGCAAGAGGAGAGGAGGCTAGAATCTCTTTCTTGATCTGCATGGTATCTTAATGGGTATTTCCCATGGGAGAAATCTTTGACCTACTTCTTTGTATTTTATGAGCTTTTCTGTGTTGTCATCTATATTTTACAATAGGTTCAGTTCAGTTCAGTTCAGTTGCTCAATCGTGTCCGACTCTTTGCAACCACATGAATCCCAGCACTCCAGGCCTCCCTGTTTATCACCATCACCCGGAGTTCACTCAGACTCACGTCCATTGAGTCCGTAATGTCATCCTCGGTCGTCCCCTTCTCCTCCTGCCCCCAATCCCTCCCAGCATCAGAGTCTTTTCCAATGAGTCAACTCTTTGCATGAGGTGGCCAAAGTACTGGAGTTTCAGCTTAAGCATCATTCCTTCCAAAGAAATCCGGGGCTGATCTCCTTCAGAATGGATAGGTTGGATCTCCTTGCAGTCCAAGGGACCCTCAAGGGTCTTCTCCAACACCACAGTTCAAACGCATCAATTCTTCGGCACTCAGCCTTCTTCACAGTCCAACTCTCATATCCATACGTGACCACAGGAAAAACCATAGCCTTGACTAGATTGACCTTAGTCGGCCAAGTAACGTCTCTGCTTTTGAATATACTATCTAGGTTGGTCATAACTTTTCTTCCAAGGAGTAAGCGTCTTTTAATTTCATGGCTGCATTCACCATCTGCAGTGATTTTGGAGCCCAAAAAAATAAAGTCTGACACTGTTTCCACTGTTTCCCCATTTATTTCCCATGAAGTGATGGGACCAGATGCCATGATCTTCGTTTTCTGAATGTTGAGCTTTATAACCAACTTTTTCACTCTCCTCTTTCACTTTCATCAAGAGGCTTTTTAGCTCCTCTTCACTTTCTGCCGTATGGGTGGTGTCATCTGCATATCTGAGATGATTGATATTTCTCCTGGCAATCTTGATTCCAGCTTGTGTTTCTTCCAGTCCAGCGTTTCTCATGATGCACTTTGCATAGAAGCCAAATAAGCAGGGTGACAATATACAGCCTTGATGTACTCCTTTTCCTATTTGGAACCAGTCTGTTGTTCCAAGTCCAGTTCTAACTGTTGCTTCCTGACCTGCATACAGATTTCTCAAGAGGCAGGTCAGGTGGTCTGGTATTCCCATCTCTTTCAGAATTTCCCACAGTTTATTGTGATCCAGACAGCCAAAGGCTTTGGCATAGTCAATAAAGCAGAAATAGATGTTTTTCTGGAACTCTCTTGCTTTTTCCATGATCCCGCGGATGTTGGAAATTTGATCTCTGGTTCCTCTGCCTTTTCTAAATCCAGCTTGAGCATCAGGGAGTTCATGGTTCACATATTGCTGAAGCCTGGCTTGGAGAATTTTGAGCATTACTTTACTAGAGTGTGAGATGAGTGCAATTGTGCGGTAGTTTGAGCATTCTTTTGCATTGTCTTTCTTTGGAATTGGAATGAAAACTGACCTTTTCCAGTCTTCTGGCCACTGCTGAGTTTTCCAAAAGTGCTGCCATATTGAGTGCAGCACTTTCACAGCATCATCTTTCAGGATTTGAAACAGCTCAACTGGAATTCCATCATCTCCACTAGCTTTGTTCGAGTGATGCTTTCTAAGGCCCACTTGACTTCACTTTCCAAGATGTCTGGCTCTAGATTAGTGATCACATCATCATGATTATCTAGGTCATGAAGATCTTTTCTGTACAGTTCTTCCGTGTATTCTTGCCACCTCTTCTTAATATCTTCTGCTTCTGTTAGGTCCAGACCATTTCTGTCCTTTATCGTGCCCATCTTTGCATGAAATGTTCCCTTGGTATCTCTAATTTTCTTGACGAGATCTCTGCTCTTTCCTATTCCAGTGTTTTCCTCTATTTCTTTCCACTGATCACTGAGAAAGGCTTTCTTGTCTCTCCTTGCTATTCTTTGGAACTCTGCATTCAGATGCTTATATCTTTCCTATTCTCCTTTGCTTTTCGCCTCTCTTCTTTTCACAATAGATAGGGCTGAAAAATAAGCAACTGGGATGATTAATTTCAGGGTCATGGTGGCTTTGGTGACTAGTTTCAGGAGAATGGTGGGTGGTAAAGATCTGATTGTGCTGGGCTGAGGAACTAAAAGAACAAAATCTGGAAATAAAGATTATCTTTTTCATATATTGGTGAGGAATAGAAAGAGGCAATCTGCCATTTTATTAATAGAGCAAGTAACCTTTAAATTAGTAATACTCCTAAGCCAAATGCCTGTACTTAAAATGCATAACACATACAAATAGAGAGGAATAAGTTATAAATAACTGAACAAAACATTGTAATCAGTGGTTGAAAATGATGGTGACAAACAAACAACCTTTTTTTTTTAAATTAGATTTTTGAGAGCCTTGTTTATAACTGTTATTTAATGTGAATCTAGCAAATGTTTCTTAGAAACTTGGAGTTATAAAAGAGACTACTTGAAAAAAAGACAAGTAAACTATTGAAAAGTATAAGCAACTCATAAACCTATGTCATTAATACTTTGCCTGTAAGAGACTGGAATTTTGGTATAGCAGCATTTTGAGTTTTAGCACAGTATTTGCATTTCATAATGTTTTTGATACAACAAATTACAATATTTAACTTCACAAAACCAGAAGTTTCCTTTTGATTATAGGGGACTGGAATGCAAAAGTAGGAAGTCAAGTGATACCAGAAGTAACAGCCAAATTTGGCCTTGGAGTACAAAACAAGCAACTCAAAGTCTAACAAAGTTTTGCCAAGAGAAAGCACTGCTCATAGAAAACACCCTCTTCCAACAACACAAGAGAAGACTCTACACAGGGACATCACCAGATGGTCAATACTGAAATCAGATTGATTATATTCTTTGCAGCCCAAGATGGAGAAGCTCTATACAGTCAGCAAGAACAAGACCGGGAGCTGACTGTGGCTCATATCATGAGCTTCTTATTGCCAAATTCAGACTTAAGTTGAAGAAACCAGGGAAAACCACTAGACCATTCAGGTATGACCTAAATCAAATCCCTTACGATTATACAGTGGAAGTGAGAAATAGATTTAAAGGACTAGATCTGATAGAGTGCCTGATGAACTATGGATGGAGGTTCATGACTTTGTACAGGAGGCAGTGATCAAGAATATTCCCAATGAAAAGAAATGAAAAAAGGCAAAATGGTTGTCTGAGGAGGCCTTACGAATTGCTGAGAAAAGAAGAGAAGCTAGAGACAAAGGAAAAAAGGAAAGATATATCCATTTGAATGCAGGGTTCCAAAGAATAGCAAGGAGAGATAAGAAAGCCTTTCTCAGTGATCAGTGGAAAGAAATAGAGGAAAACAATAGAATAGGAAAGAACAGAGATCTCTTCAAGAAAATTAGAGATACCAAGGGAACATTTCATGCAAAGATGGGCTCAATAAAGGACAGAAATGGTATGGACCTAACAGAAGTAGAAGGTATTAAGAAGAGGTGGCAAGAATACACAGAACTGTACAAAAAATATATGAAATTTAGAAAGATGGTAACAATAACCCTATATGCGAGACAGCAAAAGAGACACAGATGTATAGAACAGTCTTTTGGACTCTGTGTGAGAGGGTGAGGGTGGGATGATTTGGGAGAAGGGCATTGAAACATGTATAATATCATATATGAAATGAATCACCAGTCCAGGTTCGATGCATGATACTGGATGCTTGGGGCTGGTGCACTGAGACGACCCAGAGGGATGGTACAGGGAGGAAGGAGGGAGGGAGGTTCAGGATGGGGAACACATGTATACCTCTGGAGGATTCATGTTGATGTATGGCAAAACCAATACAATATTGTAAAGTAATTAACCTCCAATTAAAATAAATAAATTTATATTAAAAAAAAAAGGATCTTCATGACCCAGATAATCACGATGATGGGATCACTCACCTAGGCCAGACATCCAGGAATGTGAAGTCAAGTGGGCCTTAGGAAGCATCACTACAAACAAAGCTAGTGGAGAGGATGGAATTCCAGTTGAGCTATTTCAAATCCTGGAAGATGATGCTGTGAAAGTGCTGCACTCAATATACCAGCAAATGTGGAAAACTTAGCAGTGGCCACAGAACTGGAAAAAGTCAGCTTTCATTCCAATCCCAAAGAAAGGCAATAACAAAAAATGCTCAAACTACCTCACAATTGTGCTCATCTCACACGCTAGTAAAGTAATGCTCAAAATTCTCCAAGCCAGGCTTCAACAGTATGTGAACCATGAACTTCCAGATGTTCAAGCTGGCTTTAGAAAGGGAGAATAACCAGAGATCAAATTGCCAATATCAGTTGGATCATCAAAAAAGCAAGAGAGTTCCAGAAAGACGTCTACTTCTGCTTTATTGACTACACTAAAGCCTTTGACTCTGTGGATCTTAAGAAACTGGGAAAATTCTTAAAGAGATGGGAATACCAGAACACCTAACCTGCCTTCTGAGAAATCTATATGCAGGTCAAGAAGCAACAGTTAGAACTGGATGTAAACCAACAGACTGGGTCCAAATCAGAAAATGAATATGTCAAGGTTGTATATTGTCACCCTGCTTATTTAACTTATATGCAGAGTACATCCTGAGAAACACTGGGCTTGATGAAGCACAAGCTGGAATCAAGATTGTCAGGAGAAATATCAATAACCTTATATATGCAGATGACACTACTCTTAAGAAGAACTAAAGAGCCTCTTGATGAAAGTGAAAGAGGAGAGTGAAAAAGTTAGCTTAAAGCTCAACATTCAGAAAACTTAAGATCATGGCATCCAGTCCCATCACTTCATAGCAAATAGTGGGGAAACAGTGATTGACTTTATTTTTGGGGGCTCTAAAATCACTGCAGATGGTGACTTCAGCCATGAAATTAAAAGATGCTTGTTTCTTGGAAGAAAAGTTATGACCAACCTAGAGATCATATTAAAAAGCAGATACACTACTTTGCCAACAAAGGTCTGTGTTGTCAAAGCTATGGTTTTTCCAGTGGTCATGTATGGATGTGAGAGTTGGACTATAATGAAAGCTGAGCACCGAAGAATTGATTCTTTTGAACTGTGGTGTTGGAGAAGACTCTTGAGAGTCCGTTGGACTGCAAGGAGATCCAACCAGTCCATCCTAAAGGAAATCAATCCTGAATATTCATTGGAAAGATTGATGCTGAAGCTGAAACTCCAATACTTTGTCCACCTGATTGGAAGAACTGACTCATTTGAAAAGACCCTGATGCTGGGAAGGATTGAAGGCAGGAGGAGAAGGGGATGACAGAGGATGAGATGGTTGGATTGCATCACCAACTTGATGGACATGAGTTTGATTAAACTCTGGGAGTTGGTGATGGACAGGAAAGCCTGGCATGCTGAAGTCCATAGGGTCTCAAAGAGTCGGACACGACTGAGAGAGTGAAATGAACTGAACTGGAGGATAACTCATTCAATTTTCTTTTTTTTTTTTTTTTTTTCGCCTTATACAAATGCAAGACAGGGAAAGAGACACAGATGTGTATAACGGACTTTTGGACTCAGAGGGAGAGGGAGAGGGTGGGATGATTTGGGAGAATGACATTCCAACTCATTCAATTTTCTTGCCCGACAGACTGGGACTCTGAAGCTTTGGAAGCTGAAGGTCAGCACCGAGATCATACAGTGATTAGAAAGCTTAGTTAAAGTCCAGGTCTCTCTCCTTCTAATCCAGAGAGTCTTAGCCATAGCTCATAGATCAGATCTTTGTGCAACAAAAGAGTAAACAGTCCCTAGGGTTTTGTTACAATGGAATTTGATTGTCACCAGTACAGAATGTTCTGTATTTGGCAACTGTTTTTTTCCCAAGTCATGGCTTTTAAAGATTTAATATATAGTTAAGTGGTGTTTGCATTTGGTCTTCGGGTCGTATCATTTATTTAGGAAGAACTCATCTCCTATGCAGAATGTAATTGGAAAAATGACTTGATTAATGGACAATCACTGTCAATGCAACTTCTAATACAAATCTAGATTCTGAGACAGAAGGTCAGCTGCATAATCATGTCAGATTCCATTACAATATGAGCACAGTTATGTTGTCTCATTGCAAAACCTCAGATGTCTTTTGAGAAGGAGCCGTGCTTCTGTTTTCCTCATAGAGGGAGAAAGAAATCCTGGCTAATTAAGCAGTGGTTCTCCTTATTTTTACTGGGACACAAGGGAAGCCTAAGAATACTGGAGTGGGTAACCTATCCCTTCTCCAGCAGATCTTCTTGACCTAGGAACTGAATAGGGATCACCTGCACCTATCCCTTCTCCGGCAGATCTTCTTGACCCAGGAATTGAACAGGGATCACCTGCTGATTCTTTACCAACTGAGCTATCAGGGAAGCCTGTAGGAAAATTACCCTCCTTGAATAGTAATGTCCTTTGTGATACACCATGCAATGCAGGGGAAATTTTTTAAATTTAGTTCTCATTAGGATATTTACTTCTTTATTTTTTTCTACCATTGCTCTGTCATGATTATGTTTTCTAAACTGAGAAGAACTTTCTATCTAGGCAGATTGTAGATCTTTGTAGCTTTTGACCAGTTCAGTAAATGTTAATGTGTGTGTTAGCTGCTCAGTCATGTCAGACTCTATGCAACCCCGTGGACTGTAACCCACCAGGCTCCTCTGTCCATGAGATTCTCCAGGCAAGAATTCTGGAGAGGATTGCCATGCCCTCCTCCAAGGGATCTTCCAGACCCAGGGATGAACCTGGGTCCTCTGCATTGCAGGTGAACTCTTTACCATCTGAGCCACAAAGCTGTTAACTATTAATGGAATCTTCTAATTTATCACCTTAGTAAGTCACTTGCATCATCTGTAACTCTCAACTTGCTTAAATCTAGTCAACTTTCTGGCAGTACTCCTTAAGTATCAGAGCTGATTTCCTCTACTAGATGGTAAATACCTTGAAGGCAGACTCTGAGGCTGGATATTTTTATGCACACCAATGCACCTAGAATGGTGATATGTACAGAGTAAGTTCTCAGTCATAATTAGTTAAGCAAAGATGAATGCTTTCTAGCCATATCACTTAATTGATTCAGTGCTATCAAGGGTAGCTAACCTGCTTTTTAACCCTGAGGCAGCCTGTGACAAGATGACTATACGTGCTTTCTCGTCCCCTAGCCTCAGTGTCCCTCTAATGTGCCTTTACTACAGTGAGCTGAGTTTGCGGGGTTTCCCTTGACATTGTTCCTGCAGTGTATTGCTCTGTCACCAGGAGAAGGACCTTCTTTGACCCCTTTTATTTTCCCTCATTTGGGATTAAAAGCATTTAGCATGCTCTTGAGATTTTCTTGATATATATCTATTTTAAATAGTATTGTTCTCCTATATGAGACAAAATACAGAAATTCACTAAAGGAGCAATATGTAAAATAGAGACACCCATGCAAAACACAGTAGTATACTAGCTTAAGCAACAATTTTGCTACTGTCAGTTTTTGCATAATTTTTCTCTGGCTTCAATATTCATTCACTTACCTACAGTGCTTCCAGGCACTGAAAAAGAGCCCCAGAGCGTGGCTAGGCTGAGATTCCTTACAGACTTCCTGCAGGCAGTTAGAGCCTTGTCTCCTATGGACCTGAGGTGAGTGTTCTTGCTGGAGCCTTCATCCTTCAAGTCTGAAGTGGAATTGAGGTTGTCCCAGAAATTCTGAGCACTCCTGGAAAAGCACTAAGTCCTTTTCAATGATTGTTGGTTTTGTTTCCTTTAATCACCACTCAGTTACATTTATCTCACAAAACAGTAGCTATTTGTATTGGGAAAATATTGGGAAAATGGATACTTAAAATATATCCATGGAATCCAGGAGGCATGTTTCCTATCTTTCTTACCTGAGAACCCAGTTTCCAAATTCAGGACATAGTTTTTTAACTCATACATAGGGGCGTGTTTTTCTCCTTATAGGTCTATCTGGTTTTCTAATTGCTGTTGTTCAGCTCCCAAGTCATATCCAACTCTTTGCGACCCTATGGACTGTGGCATGCCAGGCTTCCCTGTACCTCACCATCTCCTGGAGTTTGCCCAAGTTCGTGGCCATTGAATTGGTGATGCCATCCAACCATCTCATCCTCTGTCACCCTCTTCTCTTTCCGCTTTCAGTATATCCCAGCATCAAGGTCTTTTCTAATGAGTAACCTGTTCACATCAGGTGGTACTGAAGCTTTAGCATCAGTCCTTCCAACAAGTATTCAGGGTTGATTTCCAGTAAGACTGACTAGTTTGATCTCCTGCCTTTCAAAGGAATGTCTCCAGAACCACAGTTCAAAAGAATCAATTCTTCTGCATTCAGCTTTCTTCATAGCCCAGCTCTCATATCCATACATGACTACTGGAAAGACCATAGCCTTGGCTATATGAACCTTTGTCAGCGAAGTGATGTCTTTGCTTTTTAACACACTGTCTAGATTTGTCATAACTTTCCTGCCAAGAAGCAATTGTCTAATTTCATGGCTGCAGTCACCACCCACAGTGATTTTAGGGGCCGAGAAGAGGAAATCTGTCACTGATTCTACATTTTCCCTTTCTATTTGCCATGAAGTGATGAGACCTGATTCCATGATCTTGGTATTTTTAATATTTAGTTTTAAACCAGCTTTTTTCCACTCTCCTCCTTTACTCTCATCAAGAGGCTCTTTAGTTCCTCTTGGCTTGCTCCTCTTTGCTTTCTGTCAGTGGAGTTGTATCATATGCATATCTGTGGTTGTTGATATTTCTCCTAACACATCCAGCCCAGTATTTTGCATGATGTGCTCTGCATATAAATAAACAAGGTGACAATAAACAGCCTTGTCATTCTCCTTTCTCAATCCTGAACCAGTCAGTTGTTCCATACAGGATTCTAACTGTTGCTTCTTGACCGGCATACAGGTTTCTCAGGAGACAGGTAAAATGGTCGGTATTCCCATTTCCTTAAGAATTTCCAGAGTGTTATGATCCACACAGTCAAAGGCTTCAGTGTACAATAAAACAGAGTTAGATGTTTTTCTGGAATTCCCCTGCTTTCTGTATGATCCAGCAAATGTTGGCAATTTGATCTCTGGTTCCTCTGCATTTTCTAAACCCCACTTGAACATCTGGAAGTTCTTGGTTCATATACAACTGAAGCCTAGCTTGGGGGATTTTGAGCACAACCTTACTAGCATGGGAGATGAGAGCAGTTGTCTGGTGGCTTGCACAGTCTTTGGTACTATCCTTCTTGGAAACTGGGTTAAGGATTGGCCGTTTCCAGTCCTGTGGCCACTGCTGGATTTTCCAAATTTGCTGACATATTGAGTGCAGCACTTAAATAGCATCATCTTTTAAGATTTTAAATAGCTCTGTTGGAATTCCAGTACCTCCAATGGATTTATTGGCAGCAGTGCTTCCTAAGGCCCGCTTGCTTTACATTCCAGAATGTCTATCCCTGGGTGAGAGACTATTCCATCTTGGTTATCTGGATCATTAAGATCTTTTTTTGTGCAGTTCTTCTGCGTCTTCTTTCCATTTCTTTTGGATCTCTTCTGCTTCTATTAGGTCTTTTCTAATTACTGAGTCATAATCATAAAAGTTTCTCATTTATGTAATTGTTTACTTATATTGAATTAATATATGGTCTGGTATTAGGGCTTCCCTGATGGCTCAGATGGCAAAGAAAGTGAAAGCGAAAGTCTTGGTTGCTCAGTATCCCAAAGTCTCTGCAAGTCCATGGACCGCAGCCCACTTCTCTGTAGGTGCTTCTTCTGCAGCCCACTGTAGGAGCTTCTCTGTCAATGGGATTCTCCACGCAGGATTACTGGAGCGGTTTGCCATTTCTTTTTTCAGGGGATCTTCCTGACCCAGGGATTGAACCCTGGTCTCCTGTACTACAGGCAAATTCTTCCCAGTGAGCTACAGGGAATCTTTCTGCTAGTATTTAATTTGCTTTCTTCATTTTATACTGCACCTGTCTTTTGTTTTCAGAGAGCTATACATTTTTCAAGTGCTTTCAAGGACACATTTATATATATTTATATATGAATATATATGCTATATATTATAACTTTAGTAGGTATTATGTTATATTCACTATGTTATTATATTATACATGAGTAACAAATATTATTCTTATGCATATTTCCATCAGTCACATTAACACTTTGAAATAGCTAGAGCA
This sequence comes from Ovis canadensis, assembly GCF_042477335.2. Taxonomy (NCBI): domain Eukaryota; kingdom Metazoa; phylum Chordata; class Mammalia; order Artiodactyla; family Bovidae; genus Ovis; species Ovis canadensis. The sequence goes on from NC_091252.1 coordinate 81,458,624, forward strand.
AATTTTCCAATGTGGAAATTGAAAATCAAAGAAGTTATGTGACTGCCAAGCCAACTAGCTGATAGATGACAATGTTCATACTGAAATGCGGGTGCAATAATTCAAAACTCAGTGTATTTCGATCATCTTCTATCAGAATGTGCTCCCTACCAGCCCAGAGATGACATGTGCCTCCCTTCTGTCTTCATTCACCCAGTTCCTTCTCTCTGCCAATCACAAGATGACCCATTTTCCCAGGCTCAGTTCAAGGTCACCTCCTTCTTGAAAGCAATCTCTGACAAGCCAGTCTGGAGTTATTTTTCTACATAATAACAAATACTTGTCATTTATGCCTTTTGTATTTACTCATAAGTTCTTTGTGTCATTTTTTGACTATGCTAAATTAGATATTTAGAGATAAGTTAAAAAACATAGACCTTGAAGTCACCTGAACTTGGGTTCAAGTCTTTATGCCACTTACCAGTTTTTTGATCTTACACATCTGTTAATTCATAAGTGAACTGAGGATTTATTAATTCATTTCAACGTATCCATCGAATGCCTACTATGTACTTGGTAAGCAAAGTGGTGAACAAAATACAACAAAGAGTATGAGGGAGATAGACTAATAAATAATAGAATGTAAGCAAGTGTTAAATGATTTTTAAAAATAAAACTAAACGATGAAGTAGTGACTATGGTCTACATTAGAAATGGCCAGGAAATTTGCCTTAAAGAGGTTTATGCTTTGCCTGAGACCTGACCGAAATGCAGAATCAGCGTTGCAAAGTCATGATGAGTTCTCTAGGCAGGGAGACTTGGAAGGGCTAAGTCCTTGAGATCTGAGATAGGTTAACTTCTCAGAGGGGCAGAAGAAAGGCCAGTCTGGCTGGAGTATAGTGAGCAAGGACTGTGATCATACTGGTAGGGCTGAGTTTGCTGAGGAATCAAATCATGTGAGGACTTTAGCGTTGGTAAGGAGGTTGGGTTTTATTCTAATTGTCATAGGAAATCAGTGGAGAGAACAACAAAACCCCCATATAGCTGAGGGGTGCTGAATGGGTTGACAAAGAAAAGCAGTTAGTGCAATGCCTGCATTTTTATCCCACCTTCATATATTGGATTGGCCAAAATGTTCATTCAGATTTTTCTGCAACATCTAACTGAAAAACCCAGACAAACGTTTTGGCCAACCCAATGTATATTTTATTATAACTACCTTGCAAATTCTTTAAATGCAAGGAATATTTGCTATATTACCCTCTAAAATGTGATGCACTGTGACACAAAAAACCTGATAGGTTTCATTACATGAGTGTCAGCCTAGTGTGCTGCTCATCAGTAGCCTTCTAATGTAGAGACTTCTGCTGTTCTCAGTAATTCAAGCAAACTGCCCGATTCTGCCTGTTCAACATCACCTCATACACATCAGGTCACCAATAAGTTCTGTAATAGCAACTTGTGTGTAGTGGAGTATGATAAGGATGCATAATTCTCACATCAATCTATATTTAATTGCCATTCTGGAAAAAAAAATCATTCACTTCTAAATAGTTATCCAAAAAGGGAGAGTGAAAGAACAACATAAATATAAGGGATGAAGACTCCATTTAGCATTTTGAAAAAGCAATATCTTCAGAAGAGTTTTTCTTTCTTTTGATTTGCCGTACCATCTGCTATCTGCTTTTCAGATAAGCAGTACCAGTGAGTTCTTTATTGAGATACCTACTGTTACTTAGACCTTGAAAGTTTATTTCTTTTTGGAAATGCCAAAGTGTATGATTTTTTTCTTTGCTTCAGAGCATGTATTTTTTTCTTTCCGACAGAAGAGAGATCAAGATAGAAACCCCTCTATCTGGGCTTCCCTGGTAAAGGTTTCTTTGTGAAGGATGGCTTCCCAAGAGCCATTTGTCACTGTTTCTATGCATAAGAAATGGGAAAACTCTTACTTTTTCCCTCTGCATGTTCACATTCAGATCACTCACTCACAGACGCACACTGATTTTTAAATTGCTGTTTGGAATTAGAGATGCCTCTTGGGTTTCATGCAACTCCAAAACTGAGCCAATTTAGCTCTCAAATTGGTGGCCCTTTTTGTTGTTTTCCCTCATTTTCTTCATAGAAAGTCACCTTCAGATGACGAATAGGTATGCTGGCTTTAACTTCAACATACATTTAAAAAATCTGTTTGATTTTTAACTATCTATTTAGCTGCAGAAATAATCAATAGAGAGAATAAAACTTTAATAGGTTAAAGACAAACCATTATTTGATGAAATGTTCTTTTCATCTCCTTAAGTCTTCAAGCTCCATACTTCTTTTTGACAGAAACATCAACTAAAATCCACTAGTAAGACAGAAGAAAAGCCATGAAATAAAAAGCACTTTTATTCCTTTCATTTATCTAGTCTTTAATTGTTTTAAGTGAGATTTAACTTTTGTTTCCCAGCTCAAATGGGAACTTCTTGAAGGCACAGATCATGCCTTGTAGTCCTGTGTTTTTCATAGTGCCAAGGTCTTGTCAAGAAACTAAACACACACATAGTAAATTGTATAGAATACTTTGAGCCACTAGAATTATGTTGTTGTTTGATGACTCCCTCTGGCAGCTTAAACCCTTACAGTATCCCACTTGTGACAGTAATTAAACTACATTTAAGTTCTGAGCTCTTGAACTTGACAGTCCAAGAAGATATGGAGTACTAACAGGGCCTTACTTGTGCCAACTACATTGCTGCATTTGTATTGTTAATTCAGCCCTCCACATAAGCATATATATTTTTTTTAATGGAAGATGTCAAAAGAGATTACCTAAATTTCTTTCTCTCTTAAATTTCCAAAGAGCAGAACTGCATTCTTTGAAGCTTTTAAATAAAGTCAAGGGTGAGATGATGTTTTGATGTCTAGATGTTTTTCTAAGCTTTTTTTTTTTTTTTTTTTGCCATGAAGCTTATGAATAATGGTAAAACAAATGATACTTTTTAGAATAAGGTCTTGTGAAAATAAAAAATATATGATACAATTCTTTTAGGTATATTATGAAAGATTTGACAGCAGATCATTAGCTTCTAGTTATTTCATATGTAAGAGAGTGAGTCTGGGGCAGGTGGTTTGAGTCATTAGTCCTGAATCCCTTCTCTGAACTGAGAAATGCTTTGTATGGACATGGTTTCTTGCCATAAGTCTCAAAAATTAAGCTATTGACTCCTCCTAAAGCTTAACTACCCTTAGTAAAATTTTGGATCTATGTATTGAATTCCTCAGATCATTATTGTATTTGTTTGTAATAACATGTTGAAACTGAAAGAAGGGGTACAGAGGATGTGTTTTCACACTGGGAACTGTGAACTCGGCTGCTTCGTTTTACTACCTCAAGTGTTTTGGAAAGGAAGATCTCATTTATTAAAACCAGCTCTGTTATTAAGAATGCTGTTTTAAGATTTCGGTATAATGATGATTTTTAGAGCCTGTTAAATTGAGAAAAGCCTATTAAGTAATGAATACTGAAAGTTGTAAAGAGTTTGAAATGGGTATCCTTCTACTTTGGTGAATAATGAATTCTGAAAGCTGCTCTTTGAAATGCATGCCCTACTTTGATGGTTGATTGCTCTGCCACACACTGGAAAGCAATCTAGCATATGCATTGAAAATTAAAATATTTATAATGTTTTCTGATAAATTCTGTTTTTTATAGAAATAATGGGAAATATGAAGAAAATCATATACAAGAACAAATTCATTGAAGTATTATGCATATGCATCATTACAAAAGCAAAAAAAAACCACCTCAAATTAAAGGACTAATAGTTGTAGAATGCTTATGTAAATTAGGACACCTCCGCTTTGTGAAATACTATATGGCCTTCAAAATCATGGCTAAATGATAAAAAATGTTTATTATATAGTAATAAATGATAGTAGTGTTTACTGATTACATGTATTAAAATTACAATATTTAGCTATATTTGGCTGATAGGATTATTTATTTATTCACTCAGCAAATAGACTATGAAAATCACATATATTCTCATGTAATTCCTGAAATAATGCATTGTTACCCATTCTAAAGATGTGGAAGATGCACACAAAATAAGATGCTTTAGACAAGAATTTTACTGTTTAAGTCTGTTGTCTAGTCATTATTCCAGTACTTTGGGTACTGAAGATATGGTAAGGTCTTTGTTTTTCCTTAAAAACTTATTCGTTTAATCAGTTGTATGATAAAGGGCTAAACCACATGACAATTCTTTGAATAACCCAGAAAATCTATACTTCAGGTGCTATTATATTATAGTTCTAGTAAAATCCTGATTGATGCAATTGTTATTTATGAGGGAAAACTGAGCAACTTCCCTCAGTCCTATAGATTTTTAAAGTGCTACCTATGTGACTTTAGGCATGTTAGTTAACTTTTCTGTGGTTCACTTCTTCATCTTAAAATGATGACAATAATCATATAGTTGTTTTGAGGATTAAATGAGTAAATGTGTGTGTGTCTATGTGTGTGTGTGTGTACATCATGTTTAGAGCAGTGCTTGGTTAATAGTGAGTCCTCAATATGTGGCAACCACTACCACAGTTCTGTAGATCTAGTTGTAGCTTTATATTCTCATTATTATTCTTTCTCCATGTTGCTTAATTATTTTATCTTCTATTCTTCCAATTAATTTCAGCACTGAATGTTAAATTTCAGTAAAAAAAGCATTGAGGAAAGTTATACTTTTATAATACTGTTTTCCGATTCGTATAGGTCTGAGTTCAGTTCAGTTCAGTCGCTCAGTCGTGTCCGACTCTTTGCGACCTTGTCCATCACCAACTCCCGGAGTTCACTCAAACTCATGTCCATGAGTCCGTGATGCCATCCAGCCATCTCATCCTTGGTTGTGCCCTTCTCCTCCTGCCCCTAATCCCTCCCAGCATCAGGGTCTTTTCCAATCAGTCAACTCTTCGCATCAGGTGGCCAAAGTGTTGGAGTTTCAGCTTCAACATCAGTCTTTCCAATGAATACCCAAGGCTGATCTCCTTTAGGATGAACTGGTTGGATATCCTTGCAGTCCAAGGGACTCTCAAGAGTCTTCTCCAACACCATGGTTCAAAAGCATTAATTCTTTGGTGCTCAGCTTTCTTCATAGTCTAACTCTCACATCCATACATGACCACTGGGAAAACCATCACCTTGACTAGATGGACTTTTGTTGGCAAAGTAATACCTCTGCTTTTCAATATACTATCTAGGTGGGTCATAACTTTTCTTCCAAGGAGTAAACATCTTTGAATTTCATGGCTGCAGTCACCATCTGCAGTGATTTTGGAGCCCAAAAATATAAAGTCTGACACTGTTTCCACTGTTTCCCCATCTATTTCCCATGAAGTGATGGGACCAGATGCCATGATCTTCGTTTTCTGAATGTTGAGCTTTAAGTCAACATTTTCACTCTCCTCTTTCACCTTCATCAAGAGGCTCTTTAGGTCTTCTGCATTTTCTGCCATAAGGGTGGTGTCATCTGCATATCTGAGGTGATTGATATTTCTCCTGGCAATCTTGATTCCAGCTTGTGCTTCTTCCAGCCTAACGTTTCTCATGATGCACTCTGCATATAAGTTAAATAAGCAGGGTGACAATATACAGCCTTGACGGACTCCTTTTCCTATTTGGAACCAGTCTGTTGTTCCATGTCCAGTTCTAACTGTTGCTTCTTGACCTGCATATAGGTTTCTCAAGAGGCAGGTCAGGTGGTCTGGTATTCCCATCTCTTTCCAAATTTTCCACAGTTTATTGTGATCCACACAGTCAAAGGCTTTGGCATAGTCAATAAAGCAGAAATAGATATTTTTCTGGAACTCTCTTGCTTTTTCCATGATCCAGCGGATGTTGGCAATTTGATCTCTGGTTCCTCTGTCTTTTCTAAAACCAGCTTAAACATCTGGAAGTTCACGGTTCACGTATTGCTGAAGCCTGGCTTGGAGAATTTTGAGCATTATTTTCCTAGCGTGTGAGATGAGTGCAATTGTGTGGTAGTATGAGCATTCTTTGGCATTGCTTTTCTTTGGGATTGAAATGAAAACTGACCTTTTCCAGTCCTGTGGCCACTGCTGAGTTTTCCAAATTTGCTGGCATATTGAGTGCATCACTTTCACAGCATCATCTTTCAGGATTTGAAATAGCTCAACTGGAATTCCGTCATCTCCACTAACTTTGTTCATAGTGATGCTTTCTAAGGCCCACTTGACTTCACATTCCAGGATGTCTGGCTCTAGGTGAGTGATCACACCATCGTGATATGTCTAACACATTTCTTATTCAGTTTATTCCTAGTAATTTTAGATTTACTACTTCATTTATTAATTAGATTTTTTTCCACAATATTTCTTAATTGGTTATAGTAAAGCTATTGATTTTGGTTGGATGATCTGGTATCTGATCAACAATATGTACTTTTGTTTTAGTTCCAACTTTTTCTAGTTTATCTCTGGTATTAACTAGCACACAAATATAGTCTATAAAATAGTTTTTCTTACTTTTCAGCTAATATTTAATGACTCATCTCTTTTCTTATCTTATTGTTTGTCTATGAATATTTTTTTCTTGTTATTTGCATTGGCTATAAACAATGCCATATAATTACACTGTAGTTAGAGTATGTAACTGCATTTCTATGAAGTAACAAAGGTATTTCATTGTTTTTAAGGTCTTTTCAGATTTTACCTCTTAATATTTTAAAATTTGTATTTGATAGGTAGCATTCATCAACTTGAGAGATATTTCACTCATCTCTGTGTGCGTGTCTACTCAGTTGCTCAGTCATGTCCAACTCTTTGCAAACCTGTGGACTGTGGCCTATCAGTCTCCTCTGTCCATGGGATTTTTCAAGCAAGAATACTGAAGTGGATTGTCATTTCCTCCTCCAGGGGATATTCCTGACCCAGAGAGTGAACCCATATCTCCTGTATTGGTAGGTGGATTCTTTATGACTGATCTGCCTGAGAAGCCCATTGCCTATCTTTAACTTAGTTTAATTTTTAGAACTCAAGAATAAGTCTTGAATTTTATCAATGACTTTTTCTTCATGTCAGAGTGATCATGTAATTAAATAGCTAACACATTGACTCTAATATATTTTTAATGTTGACTGAGTCTTTTATTTCTCGACTCAATCCAAGCTGATGATTGAATATAATCTTTTGACATTCTTCTGTATTGTGTTCTCTTATATATTGTATTTAGGAACTTTTCATCTAATATTCATGAGAGATCAGAATTCATAATATATTATATGTGTGTATGCACATGTGTATTACATTTTTTCAGTTTCATAATCAATTTTGAATGCTTTCTTAGACTCAAACAAAAAGTTTTCTAACTTCCATTTCTTACTATTGTTTAGTTTGGGGGTTTGATAAAATTTACCTGGAAAGGTATCTGAGCTTAGTATATTTTGTGGGGAGATAAATTTTTAATTTTATTTTTAGTTCCTTCTGTGGTTATTGGTTTATTAATTTTTTTTCAATTCTTGTTATGACAACATGGAAATTTATATTATCTCCCATTCCATATAGATTTTAAGGTTTTGACATAAGGTTGTATCTCATTAAAAAAAATCTTCTGCTTATCTCTCACTGTATCTCTACCCCTCACTTTAATTGTCAATGTAGTTCACTTGTGCTTTTGTTTTCTTTCTTTGCTTTTTCTCTTGATCAAATATGGAAGAGATTAGTCCATTTTGTTTATTTTTTTAAGACTGATATTGATTTTATTTTTGTTTTGTTTATTTTGCTATGTTTTCTATTTTATTAATATCTGTTGTTTTCAATTTTCCTTCATTTCATTTTTTTCTAGATTTTTGAAGTGAATGCTTATCTATTAATATTTTGGGGACATTTGATTTGGATAAACAATTATGTTTATTATATCCTCTTTTACAGGTAATTTAATTATTTTTTGCTGTAAGCCTACTTTACTATTTTTTCTTTTAAAAATGTTGTTGATATATGTGCCTAGTGGGTCTATCTAGCTCTTCATTTGTCACCCTTCTGTGATATTTTATTTATTGTTTATTTTTGTAACTTGCATATAGTTGGATATTTGTTGGTCCAATCTGAAAGTTTCTGTTTTAAGAAAGTCTACATATTTTATCACAATTGCTTTTACATTATGTAGTCCTTCTCCCATTTTATAATTGATTATTCTCTTATTTATTTTATTCTTTAATGTTTTTGGTCAGATTGGTTCAGTTCAGTTCAGTTCAGTTGCTCAGTCATGTCTGACTCTTTGTGACCCCATGAATCGCAGCACACCAGGCCTCCCTGTCTATCACCATCTCCCAGAGTTCACTCAAACTCACGTCCATCGAGTCAGTGATGCCATCCAGCCATCTCATCCTCTGTTGTCCCCTTCTCCTCCTCCTAGCAACAGTCTTTTCCAAGGAGTCAACTCTTTGCATGAGGTGGCCAAAGTACTGGAGTTTCAGCTTCAGCATCATTTCTTCCAAAGAAATCCCAAGGCTGATTTCCTTCAGAATGGACTGGTTGGATCTCCTTGCAGTCCAAGGGACTCTCAAGAGTCTTCTCCAACTAATGAATATATTTATATAAGCATATTTGTCTTATGCTTTCCTGTCAATTTCAAAGCAATCAATATCTATAGCTTCCAAACTAATCAAAAAATCATCAGAAGATCTAAATAGACATTTTTCCAAAGAAGATATACAGATGGCCAACAGGCACACAAAAAGATACTCAAAAATTACTGATTATTAGAGAAGTACAAATCAAAACCACAATGAAGTATCACCTCACACCTTTCAGAATAGTGAATGAGTAGTGAAGTCGCTGAGTTGTGTCCGACTCTTTGTGACCCTGTGGACTGTAGCCTACCAGGCTTCTCCGTCCATGGGATTCTCCAGGCAAGATTACTGGAGTGGGTTACCATTTCCTTCTCCAGGGGATCTTCCTGACCCAGGGATCGAACCCGGGTCTCCTGCATTGGAGGCAGACACTTTAACCTCTGAGCCTTCAGAACAGCTATCATCAAAAATCTACAAATAATAAATGCTAGAGAGGATGTGGAGAAAAGGGAACACTCTTACACTGTTGGTGGGAATGTATATTGGTGCAGCCACTATGGGAAACTATATGGAGGTTCCTGAAAAATAATTAAAAATAAGGAATTCCAGGAATTCCCTGGGAGTCCAGTGACTAAGATGCCACACTTACACTGCAGGGGGGATGGGGTTGACTCCTGACTGGGAACTGAGATCCCACAAGATGCACAGCGAAGCCAAAAAAAAAAAAAAATTAAAAACTCTAAACATAGTTAATCTGTGATCCAGCAATCCCACTCCTGGTCATATATTTGAACAGAATTAAAAACTTTAATTTAAAAGGGTGTATGCAGTCTAGTGTTCATAGCAGCACTTTTTATGATAGCCAAGACATGGAAACAGCTCAAGTACCCATCAACAGATGATTGGCTGAGATATTACTCAGCCAAGAAAAATAATGGGATATTACCAGCCATGGAAAAAATTGAAATATTATCATTTGCAGAAACGTGGATGGACCTAGGGAATGTCATATTAAGTGAAGTAAGTCAGACAGAGAAAGACAAATATTATGTGATATCGCTTTTATATGCAATCTAAAAATAATACAAACGAATTCTTATACAAAGCAGGAACAGACTCACAGACATAGAAAACAAACTTATGGTTAACAAAGGGGAAAGGAAGAGGAAGATTGATGAAATAGGAGTATAAAATTAACAGATCCAAATTACTATATACAAAACAAGTAACAGGATTTACTGTATGACAGGGAACTATGTTCAATATTTTATAATAACCTATAAATGAAAGTAATTTAAAAAATGAATCATGTTGCTGTATATCTGAAAATAACACAATATTAAAAATCAACTAGACTTCAATTAAAAAAAAACTATAGCCTCCATATTCTCACTTCCATCCCTCTCAAAGAGACTGAGAACATTCAGTTTTCCTTTTTCTTCTCCCACTTCAGGATTTTTTTTAAAAATCAATAATTTATGTTATTGGCTGTTTTTTTTAAAGCAAACCTAAAATATAAATATATATATTGTATATATGATGACACCACCATCATGGCACCAGATGACACCACTATTATGGCAGAAAGTGAAGAGGAAGTTAAGAACCTCTTGATGAAAGTGAAAGTTCAGTACAGTTCAGTCTCTCAGACGGACCTTGGTCGGCAAAGTAATGTCTCTGCTTTGGAGGAGAGTGAAAAAGCTGGCTTAAATCATAGCATTCAAAAAACTAAGATCATGGCATCTAGTCCCATCATTTCATGGCAAATAGATGGGGAAACAATTGAAACAATGAGAGGCTTTATTCTGGGGGGCACCAAAATCACTGCTGATGGTGGTTGCAGCCATGAAATTAAAAGATGCTTGCTCCTTGGAAGAAAAGCTATGACCAGTCTAGACAAATATTAAAAATCAGAGACATTACTTTGCCAACAAAGGTCCATTTAGTCAAAGCTATGGTTTTTCCAGTGGTCATGTATGGATGTGAGAGTTGGACTATAAAGAAAGCTGAGCAATGAAGAATTGATTGTTTGAACTGTGGTGTTGGAGAACACTCTTGAGAGTCCCTTGGATTGCAAGGAGATCCAACCAGTCCATCATAAAGGAAATCAGTCCTGAATATTCATTGGAGGGACTGAGGCTGAAGCTGAAACTCCAATACTTTGGCTACCTGATGTGAAGAACTGACTCATTTGAAAAGACCCTGATGCTGGGAAAGATTGAAGGTGGAAGGAGAAGGGGACAACAGAGGTTGGGATTGTTGCATTGTGTCACTGACTCAATGGACGTGAATTTGAGTAAGCTCTGGGACTTGGTGATGGACACAGAAGCCTGGTGTGCTGCAGTCCAGGGGGCTGCAAAGAGTCAGACATGACTGAGCAACTGAACTGAACTGAATCAATGTATGGATGTGAGAGTTGGACCATACAGAAGGCTGAGCACCAAAGAATTGATGTTTTTGAACTGTGTTGGGAAAGACTCTTGAGACTCCCTGGACTGCCAGGAGATCAAACCAGTCAATCATAAAGGATATTAGTCCTGAATATTCATTGGAAGGACTGATGTTGAATTTGAAGCTCCAATACTTTGGCCACCTGATGTGAAGAGCCAAGTCGTAAGAAAAGACCTTGATGCTGAGAAAGATTGAAGGCAGGAGGAGAAGAGGACAGCAGAGGAAGAGATGGTTGGATAGCATCACTGATTCAATGGACACGAGTTTGAGCAAGCTCCAGGAGATGGTGAAGGACAGGAAAACGTGGCAAGCTGTAGTCCCAGGGGTCAAAAAAGAAGGGCATACTGAGTGACTGAACAACAGCAATAACCTGTGAATCAATCACCACAATCAGAGTCAAAAATGTATCAAATTGCCCCTTTGATTTAGTAGATTCATTATTTTTTGCATGACATCTTTTCAAATCTCTGAGAATTCTGTTTACCTTTAAGGTATCTTCTGTTTCTTATATGAGGTTTGTTTCCCTAGATATGAATTCTCTGGTTGTTCTAACACCTGTTTTTGGCATTGTTGACTTTTCTGTGGTATTTGTATTTATAATTGAGGGTTGAGGTTGGTGAGTAATGATAGTTAGAGATGGTTCCCCCTGAGGAAGTGAATAAAATAAGTCCTTCCATTAGTGAATTTAGATTCTATTTATGGAGGAATTTGTGTAGAGAGAGGGTACATGATGGTGACCAGAAAGGTATTTCCTCTGGATTACCCAAAGAGTTTGCTTAGTACTTGTATGGGCTGCCATACGTCTATTAAGGGAACCAGAAGTTACCTGGGGGTACCACTGAGATATTCTTCTTCTGTTTCAATAACTTCTGTAAGTTTCTTATGGCAGATCCTTAATTTTATTTAGAGAAATTTTCTTGAGGATTTAGTGAGGGTCATGATACAATCAGCAGTACAACTTTCCATTCCACTACAGTTCACCATTCCCCTGCCTAACTGCGCTTTTAGTCCCTGCTATCTTTGATCTTGCAAATCAAAACCACAATTAGGTTTTCACACCAGTCAGAATGGCTGCGATCCAAAAGTCTGCAAGCAATAAATGCTGGAGAGGATGTGGAGAAAAGGGAACCCTCTTACACTGTTGGTGGGAATGCAAACTAGTCCAGCCACTATGGAGAACAGTGTGGAGATTCCTTAAGAAATTGCAAATAGAGCTGCCATATGACCCAGCAATCCCACTGCCGGGCATACACACCGAGGAAACCAGAATTGAAAGAGACACATGTACCCCAGTGTCCATCGCAGCACTGTTTATAATAGCCAGGACATGGAAACAACCTAGATGTCCATCAGCAGATGAATGGATAAGAAATCGGTGGCACATATACACAATGGAGTATTACTCAGCCATTAAAAAGAATACATTTGAATCAGTTCTAATGAGATGGATGAAACTGGAGCCGATTATACAGAGTGAAGTAAGCCAGAAAGAAAAACACCAATACAGTATACTAACACATATATATGGAATTTAGAAAGATGATAATGATAACCCTGTATGCAAGACAGCAAAAGAGACACAGATGTATAGAACGGACTTTAGGACTCTGAGGGAGAGGGAGAGGGTGGGATGATTTGGGAGAATGGCACTGAAACATGTATACTATCATGTAAGAGACGAATCGCCAGTCTATGTTTGATGCAGGATACAGGATGCTTGGGGCTGGTGCATGGGGATGATCCAGAGAGATGATATGGGGTGGGAGGTGGGAAGGGGGTTCAGGATTGGGAACTCATGTACACCTGTGGTGGATTGATGTCAATGTATGGCAAAACCAATACAGTATTGTAAAGTAAAATAAAGTAAAAATAGTGTGTTCTTTCTTTTTTTAAAAAAATTTTTTAATGTATTTTACTTTACAATACTGTATTGGTTTTGCCATACATTGACATGAATCTGCCACGTGTGTACATGAGTTCGCAATCCTGAACCCCACCTCCCACATCCCTCCCCATGTCATCTCTCTGGGTCATCCTTTAATACCGTTCTCTTGTGCGTTTTCAGTGCTACAGGCTCAGCTCTATCAGATTTTACTATCAGTCTGATCCCATCTGCCTATATCTTTTAGAAATCCTCCAGTATTCTTGTCTGCTACTGGCACCCTTCCCAGATTTCCAGCGCTACCATGGATTCAATCTTATTTTTAAGTCACTTCTGTTAATTGAATGGCTCTATAGGAAATAAGAAAGATTAATACAGATGCTCAGATATCCATCATAAAGCAGAAAAACAGTTTTTAATAATTGTAAAACAATTTCTTCTGAGGAATCAGCATAGTTTATTTTACAAAACTCATAATTTTTCTTTCAATTTAAGCTTTGACTGTTTCAGAAATATTAAATACCAGGCACTATAACACATGATTTACACACATTTTCTATATCTTTATAGAAATTCAATATTGTTTTCCTAGTTTATAGATTAAAAAAAAAATGCCTGAGGAATTTGAACTAGCAAATGCTTTTAATCAATATGAGGCTTCCAAAGCCATATTTTCTTTTAAAAAGAATAAATTGACTTAAATATAGAACACTGGAGTCTTAAACACTTAAACACTGCATAACTTAAAATACTGTTTTATGACTTTTTAATTTGGTTGAAGACTACTGATAAACATAATATTTTGCTCATTGTAGATTTCAAAGAACACATTAAATGTTTGAATTTATTTTGGAAAAGATAGTCTCTAAATCAACTAAATATTTAATTTTTCCAAATATATTATTCTAGTGACAGTTTTCCTTATCACTTTGTAGACAGTGATCGCTATAATACATTTGTAAGTGTATATATATTTATATATATTTATATCTATATTATATGTTGGCAATAACAATTTTCATGATCTACATATCAGCTATATTTATTTCTGTGACACAAGGATTAGCCATACCATAATAAGCATTTCTTTTGACAAATAACGATTCAATGATAATATTCATGAATAAAGATGAAAGTGAGGGCATTTTGGACCCCCCTATAATTTTAAAGAGCAGCTTATCTCAAACACATCATCTCTGATCATTTATAATTTAGAGAATCTAATCCAATGCATTTCTTCAGTTTGCATTATTGGCTACAGAGTTCTGGGAAGAGAAAAATTGCTTAGGATTCTTGAAATAAGGAATTAAAAAAAAAATTCCAGCTAGTCATTTAAACAAAAAGAGAAAACTGTCTATTAGTGATGCAAGTAAACTTTGATTATCCAGTGCTAATGACATCATTTACAGGATAAAATAATATTTTAAAATATTTTCACTTGGTGTGATTCAGTCACTCCAAATCTTGATAGGGTTGAGCTTAAAAATGAAACATGTATAATATCATATATGAAACGAGTCGCCAGCCCAGGTTCAATGCATGATACTGGATGCTTGGGGCTGGTGCACTGGGACGACCCAGAAGGATGGTGCGGGAAGGGAGGTGGGAGGGGGTTTCAGGATGGGGAACACGGGTATACCTGTTGTGGATACATGTTAATGTATGGCAAAACCAATACAATATTATAAAGTAATTAACCTCCAATTAAAATAAATAAATTTATATTAAAAAAAAAGCATGATCCAGACTACTTTTTGTGGTTCTTCTCTAGCTTATCTTTAGCTTATTACTTGCCAATACAGGGTCTGGAAGTAGATAAAACTATATTTACTATTCTCATCTCTGAAAAATTAATTGCACTTTATTTTTAATTGATATTATTTCAATTAAGGCAACTGAATATGCACAGAAATGTTTATATCTTAGTTCAGTTATTATTTGTGACTATATTTTCTCTATGTTCTGGCTATTTTGGGCCATTTGCAGTCTTGGTTATGGTATAGCTGATTTTCCTCTCTGCCTTCTTTCCTTTCTTCCTGCCGTCTTTCACTCCTCCATCTTTCTTTCCCCCTTTCCTTCCTTCCTCTTTCTCTTCTCGCCTTTCATTATTTTTTTTCTATCTAGCTCTCACTACTTTATTAGACTAAAGGTGTAACTTATAAGTTGGGAGTTTAAGTCAATATTCTAAGTATATCTGAGGCTTAGTTAATAATTTTGTCTTTATCAACTCTAATAGCTCCTTTAAGCAAGTAGGCTCTTTTAATTTTCTCCTTTTCTATTCTGAATTACTGTTTATGTGCATGCTTATCATACCTGCATATGTTCCTGTTTTTTTTTTTTTCCAATTCACTTTTTCAGACTCCTAATTAATGTTGAATTACTCCTTCATTTTATCACCTGGTTCTAGAAGAAAGCAGTCTGTTTTGAAAAAGCTTAAAAGCAATCGGGAAGTCAAACATTAAGTGAAAATGAATTTGTGGTTTAATTCAACTGGTGAAAGTATTTGTCTTAGCTTCTTCAAGTTCAGATTGTTTTATAATCACTTTTAAAAAAATTCTGAAATGATATATTGCTACCTACTGCTACTTATAGCCATAAATGAGAGAAAAATAATTTTCTGTTTCAAAGAGCTTCTACTTTATTATTTTGTGTGTGTGTGTGTATGTGTGTAGATTTTAGGGAGGTTCCTTTTAACGGAGATCCTAAAAGTTGGCCCAAATTGTGGTACAAACTGAGTTAATCTTAATGAAGCCTGAACTACATGCAAATATGATTTTATTTGGACCACTGTAAGAAAAAAGTGATTATTGACAGTGAATGCTTATCCTTTATTTCTGATTATAAAGATAGTCTACATGTATGATAAATATTTCTAAAATAGAGGAAAACATAAAGGAAAGAAAAATCAACCATAATCTCACAACCAAAAGATATTTACTGTTAACTTTTAGATATATTGCTTTCCTGTATGTTTTTGGCATGTAGGTGTTTATACACAAATATACATATATTTTAAAATATATTGTAGATATAGTTTAACTTTTAAAAATTATCAGTATTATCAGTTTAAAATAGAGCCAAGCTCATTTCCTAAAGTGACTGAAGCAGGGCATCAAAATAGTCTCTGAACTAAATAATAATCTCATTTTGTACTGGTCTATTACAGAAGAGTTTTCAAATACTTACATGTTCTAAATATATAATTAGTTGTAGCATATCAGTTGAATTTGTAACTACTGGGGGAGAGGGAAAAATTCCCCTGTGTATTTGGTTATTAAAATCCTAATTTTATCTCTTAATTTGAGAAGCTCTAATAAACTTTAAGAGCTAAAAAGCCTCTTGATGAAAGTGAAAGAGGAGAGTGAAAAAGTTGACTTAAAGCTCAACATTCAGAAAACGAAGATCATGGCATCTGGTCCCATCACTTCATGGCAAATAGATGGGGAAACAGTGAAAACAGTGTCAGGCTGCAGATGGTGACTGCAGCCATGAAATTAAAAGATGCTTACTCCTTGGAAGTAAAGTTATGACCAACCTAGATGGCATATTAAAAAGCAGAGACATTACTTTGCCAACAAAGGTCTGTCTAGTGAAGGCTATGGTTTTTCCAGTGGTCATGTATGGATGTAAGAATTGGACTGTGAAGAAAGCTGAGCGCCGAAGAATTGATGCTTTTGAACTGTGGTGTGGGAGAAGACTCTTGAGAGTCCCTTGGACTGCAAGGAGATCCAACCAGTCCATCCTAAAGGAGATCAGTCTTGGGTGTTCATTCGAAGGACTGAAACTCCAAAACTTTGGCCACCTCATGCAAAGAGCTGACTTATTGGAAAAGATCCTGATGCTGGGAAAGATTGGGGGCAGGAGGAGAAGGGGACAACAGAGGATGAGATGTCTGGATGGCATCACCAACTCGATGGACATGAGTCTGGGCAGACTCCAGGAGCTGGTGATGGACAGGGAGGCTTGGCGTGCTGCGATTCATGGGTCGCAAAGAGTCGGACATGACTGAGCGACTGAACTGAACTGAATAAACTTTACTGAAAATTTTAGACTATGAATAAGTTGTTTTAGCTCTTCTGTTTTCTTTTTTTTTTCTTTTAGTTTTTTATTTTTTAAATTTTAAAATCTTTAATTCTTACATGTGTTCCCAAACATGAACACCCCTCCCACCTCCCTCCCCACAACATCTCTCTGGGTCATCCCCATGCACCAGCCCCAAGCATGCTGCACCCTGTGTCAGACATAGACTGGCGATTCAATTCTTACATGATAGTATACATGTTTTCAAACAGTTTTAAGGTTTCAAGTTAATTCAAAAACCACTCCTAAAGAAAAAGAAGTTAATAGCTGTGGTCTATGTTCCATTTTGACTAACCCACTCTCAGAAATAGGGGAAGATTCAAGGTTGTTGAAAGTACATTGCACTTAGCAAATTTAATTTTTAAAATGTCCATAAGTATATTATTACAGCCTCTTCCACAGCCTTGGCAGAAACATATTTAAGTTAGCAGCCCTAAAGCTTACAGCTTCATTAGCTTCATATGAAAATTTTCTTGGCTCAGAAGTTAACATTAGTTGTCATTTGAGAAGCATAGTTAACATTTCACAACATTTTGTTACTAAGTGTGGATTTATGCTTACTGAACTCCAAGCAAAGAGATAGTGGGGAGAACTAGGGGATATCTAAAGGTTCTCTAACAAAGGGGCTCCTAAGTACTTGACACTTCAGATAATGGCCTAATGAGTGGTGGTGCATGATTAGTCCAGGATCAGAGGTCAGAAAGGCAGTCTAAGCTGGCAGCCAAATGAAGAGACAACCAGAGCAGAAACAAATTCCTGTCAGGAGTCAAGATGTACATGCTCTTGCCCGTGGATGGTATTTGCTTCTGAGATGTGGTTTGTGGGAGGCTGTGTGTGTGTGCGCGCTCAGTCACTTCAGTCATGTCCAACTCTTTGCAACCTTATGAACTGTGTCCTGCCAGGCTCCTCTGTCCATGAAATTCTCCAGGCAAGAATACTGGAGTGGGAGGACATTCTCTTCTCCAGGGATCTTCCCAAACCAGGGATCGAATCCGAGTCTCTTGCTTTGCACACAGATTCTTACCATCTGAGCCACCAGGATAGGAGGTTTCTTAAATTCAAATGATGAGAGATGGGGTAAGATCAACCTACAATGTGACAATGAGCCAGGCATATACTCAAGACATTCTTGCTTAAGGTAACTGTCTGAGTTTGAAATTGTGACAAGAAAACATGATTCAAATTGGAAAATCTGCCTCCAGGTTCACTTGCTACCTCTTAATATCTGTGTAATCTTAGGCAAAATTCAGGTTCCTAAAACTACCATCTATGTGCTTGCACAGATTCAGACATGACTGAAGTGACTTAGCAGCAGCAGCAACAACTTAAAATAACAAAATTACCTTTTTTTTCATGAATCTACAATTGGATGGGACTCAGTGGGGACAACTCTCTGCTCTACTTGGCATCAGCTGGAGTGGCTCAAACTCTGGGAGCTGGAGTGACCTGTAACCTCACTTATTCACCTCTCTCTGTCGGTTGATGCTGGCTGTGTGCTGGGACCTTGTTCTGTGGCTGGAGTACCTACACATACCCTCTCCACGATGAGGGGCTGCTTAGCTCCTTCATCTTGTGGTAGCTGGTTTCCATCGTCAGACATCTCTGATGGCTGGGCAAAGTTGTAATACCCGTATGACTTAGCTTCAGAAGTCATACAGGATGACTTCAAGAGGAAGGAACATAGACTCCATTTCTCAGTGCAGAAGTGACAATGTCACACTGCAAAAGCAACACATGGATGGTATGTATTGGTGTCACGTATTTGGAAAATATAATCTGCCATAAGAATAATAATAGTACACATTTATTTAATAATTAATAAGATATCAAATGCCTCAGGGGTAAAGAATCCACCTACCAATGCAGGAGATGCAAGAGATGTGGGTTTGATCCCTGGGTCAGAAAGATTGCCTAGAGAATCCCATGGACAGAAGAGCCTGTTGAGCTACAGTCTGTGGGGTCACAAAGAGCTGG
Source organism: Ovis canadensis (assembly GCF_042477335.2). Lineage (NCBI taxonomy): Eukaryota > Metazoa > Chordata > Mammalia > Artiodactyla > Bovidae > Ovis > Ovis canadensis. The sequence goes on from NC_091252.1 coordinate 81,477,554, forward strand.
ATGTGACTGAGTGAGTGCAAGTGCATGCTACATGCTTCAGTGTTTTAAACAATAAGGAAGCCGTTCTGACTCTTTCCATGTTAAAAATTTAGAATATTGAAAGCATGCTAAATTGAAAATTGACAATAAGCTCCAAGTGCTAAGTGATCGACAAACATATATTACCTCATTTAATTTCTCACCATAGCACTTTTAGGTAGATATCATTATTGTCTCTATTTTACAGATGAGCAGAGTGAGGCATAGTTGAGTCTTGGATAACCAAGAGTTCAGCTGATGAGAAGCCAAATCAAGATTGGGACCCAGGGCCTTAGAACCCATATGTAGCATATGTGCTCTCAGTTCCTAACAGCAGAATTATTTTCAGGACTAAACAAGATCACACAAGAGCTTTGTGAATTATGAATTTGCTATGCAAACTTAGGTTTTTTGAGGAAAAGCTTCATAAAATTTTCAGAAATATTCTTATTTTTCAGATTTAGTATATTGAATGTGTATCTACATAGACTGCAAAATTGCTTTAATAAAAACTACTAATAGTGGAGTTATGTGATGTTTCCAGAAAGTAAAGTTTCTGAGAAGGGCTTTCGTGGTGGCTCAGTGGCAAAGAATCCATCTGACTATTCAGGAGACACAGATGTATTCAGTCCCTGGGTTGGGAAGATCCCCTGGAGAAGGAAATGGCAACCTACTGCAGTATTCTTCCCTGAGAAATCCAATGGATAGAGGAACCTGGTGGGCTACAGTCCATGGGATTACAAAGGATCAGACACGACTTAGAGACTAAGCAACAACAACAAGCTTCTGAGAGTCTTCTTCTCTTTTATACTTTCTGATAACTTCATTCCCTCACATAGAATCTTTGGCCAAAGCTTATATTTCCATTGTGGAATCAGAGGATCTTAAAGCTATAAGAAGTCTTACATGTTATATGGCTCAACTCCCTAATGTGTTGATAAAGTCTTTACTTGTACCTTTCAGAAACTTAATGACTTTTGAGAGTTTTCCGCTCATACTCCACTCATACTTTTGAGAATACTCCACTCATGTGGGGTGTTTTTCCTCTGATGCTCTCAAAAATGCAATTTTTTTTCAATTTAAACAACTCTGAAGAATGATAGATGTGGAGTGAAAGACTTCTTATTTTATTTTGGAGGTTAAGTATTGGGGTATTTTTATTAGATTACTTTGACATCTATTAATAGTTACCAAAATAGCAATATGTGGGTAGTATAGGAAGAAAAACAGAAAATAACATTCCCTGTTCCTAGAGCTTGCATTGCATAAGAAGCAGCCTCCAGAAATAGTGACTGATTTCAAACTATCAGAGATTTAAATTAGCAGAGATATTAAATTTCCAGGATATATGCCTGTCTTCTTAAAGAGTAGTTGTTTCATTCAACAAGACAGAGACTGCCCATTGTGTGTGTGTGAGTGTGTTTGTAGCAGGAAATCAATTTCAATTATTCTATGAAGCACTACTCAACATTTGTCCTACATGAAGCTTATGGACAGGACAAAGCCAGGACCTCCCTTGGAGGCATTTCTGTGTCCACTGTGTACAAAGCAACTTGGGAAGGTTGCAAGGATTTGCGGTCTCTAGTTCACCTTGGGATGATTCTCAAACTCAGTTCATAGCTCAGCTAGGCCTCTTCACGCTTGTTTGAGACAGAAAGTCATGTTTCAATGGCCATTTCATGTTGTTACAGGTCACAAACTCTAACTCAGGACTGTCCTGTGTGGGTGGTATGAGGATCTCTGTATTGTAGAGTCTTCTCCAGTAACAGAAAGAGCCCAGCTTGATTTCTCTGTGGGTGGGCTTTCTAATTTCTCAGGAAATTTGGGTTACCAGCTCAAATCCTGGCTTGGACAGAGCCCAAATCCCTAAGGCTAGAGTCAAAGATGTCAGGAGCATTTTTTTTTTTTCCCTATTGAGAACAAAATAATCACGCAGGTCACAGGCATTCATTTGACAATCTACACATTTCTACTGGTCAGACTGTGTCAGATACATTGAGTTTAGCAAGATAAGTATAGGAAGAGCTATATCAGTAGTCAATACTCAACCCTGATGTTGCTTTGGTATATAATTAAGATTGTTAGTGTAACTAGAAATCATGGAGAACTTTACCACAGTATAGTTTCAAATCATACTGTTGTGGCTCAAGATTTTGAGAATATATTAAAATGTTTAATTTTATTCTTAGAGTGTTGTTTCCTGAGGCTCTAGGGTTTAATTTTTCCTCCCAATTCCTCCCTCACTCCTTTCCTCATTCCTGAGAAAAAAGCAAACAACTTTATAAGGCATTGTATCAGTCAATGCACTTATGAGTTATAACACTTATGTATTAAATGTAAATAAATAATGATGAAACTAAATAATACAATTTCTTACAAATAACAGGTTGAGGATGTCAGATAGCCAAGAGAAAGTAAATGTTGAATAACTGAGAATTAGTTAAGCAGTTTGGCTTTATGTCTTTCAAGTTTTAATATTGTTCTTTAAAGTTTCAAGTAGAAAGAAACTAATGCTATACCAAAACTTAAAGAAAACTTTGTGATGAGCTATTTCTTCCATTAGTGAACTCACCTTTTACGATATTTTATTATTAATAAGTTTCTTTTTGTTTCCAGAAGGCAGAACTCCAGAGTATCTTAGCTTCTATATTGAATCATCATTAATTGCAACAACAAAACCTGAAGAAAGGAGGCAACTAATTTCTGACAGTTTCAATATTAGGAAGCCCGAGCTCAAGCTGTAATGTTGTTGTGCAGAGTGATGCATTTCTAGAGGTGATCCTCTCTGAAGTTCTTTCCAATTACCAGAGGGAAATAAATGCATGCACAGAAAGTTATCTACCATCATACATCTTCATCTTCTTTTGTTAAATAATTCTTCTTATAGTGGACTTAGCATTCTTAGCATGACTGACGACCTCAGATGAAAATTCTTGCCACTTTTCTAGCCAATGATAGTAAATGATAGTAAATCAAAAGAGCCTAGTGGGCTCTATTTCTCCCAAGGCCTATTGTTTCTCTTTGGAAAAAAGTTAGCTCCATAATAATTCTACTAGGATCTTACATATGTTTCTGAAATTAGAAAAGTTAAACACTGTCTACTCCTCTAAGTGTCTGTTTATCAAGATTTTGGAATTGAGAGGATGGCACACATCTCATTATTTCATTGAGCAAAGGCTGAGAATGAATTTGTCTCCAGTGTCCCAGAATGTTAAAATATTAAAATAGATTCAAGACTGGTTTTCTCTTACTGTATTTCTTTTGTGTGTGTGTATAATTCTCAGTAATAACCTAGAATTCTATTTTATGAGGCAACTTGGAAGGAGGGGTGTTGTCTCCAAAATTAGAAGCCATGGGTTTTGATAAGGTACTGCCACTAACTTTTTCTGTGACCTTGGGTAGGTTTATTCATTTTTGGACCTCACTTGTAAAACAAGGGTCATAGACTTGACTATGTGACCATATACCACGTGCTCAGTAATGTCTGACTCTCTGTGACGACATGGACTGTAGCCTCCCAGGCATGGGATTCTCCAGGCAAGAATACTGGAGGGGGGTGCCATTTCCTACTCCAAGGGATCTTCCCAGTTACCCACTGAACCACTGGGGAAGCCCCGTTCATTGACCGGATAACCTCTAAAGTTCCCCAAGTTACAATATATTTTATACACACATATATACTGTTGTATATAATAATTATAATGTTTTGTATAATATATAATATGATAATATATAATATTTATTGATTTATATATTTTATTAAATTACATGTTTGTCTTTTTAAATGAAATGCAGAAAGCACACACTGTCGTTTAAAGAGGACAGGCTGTCAAAGGGCAGTAAAACATGCCTTGCAAATTACTCTAGGACTTTAAATACAGTGTTATCACATTCTAGTGGGACAAAGATTTTTTCAGGCAGACTAGTCATGTTTTACTGCTTCAGTTGGTTAACAATTACTCATGAGTCAAGAGTTATTGAGTTGAAATAGGCACTGTGCTGGACAAAGGTGATTAAAGACACAGCCCTTACCTTCACCAGGTATACACACTAAGGGAGTATGCAGACATTAAGCAAATAATCCCACTGAGAACTACATGACTACACATCTATCCATATCTCACCATAAGTGCCATAAAGGAAATTGTCATTGTGATGATGGAGCTTAGGTGGGGCCGCTTTCTACTTCAAGTTTGGGGAAAACTTCTATGAGTAAGTGACAGAACTGAGAGACTGAAACCTGAGCGCTGAACAGAAGTAAGACTGGCAAAGGCTGCTGCTAAGTCGCTTCAGTCGTGTCCGAAGCTGTGCGACCCCATCCATAGACGGCAGCCCACCAGGCTCCTCCGTCCATGGGGCTTTTCAGGCAAGAGTACCGGAGTGGGGTGCCAGACGGAGGCAAATGCAAGAGGCTCTGAGAAAGGAAAAAATGTTACAGATTGGAAGATTAAAAGAGTCCAGTGTGGCTGTAAAAGTGAACTGGCAAAATGGCAAGAAGCAAGGGAGGCAAGGAGGCTGGGGGATCCCATGAGAACTTTCAGGCCATGAGAGACTTTTGGATTATATCCCAAGTCACAGAGGGAAACCAGTAAAGATACATGAAAAAGTAAATAAATTGATCCAACTATATTTAAAATAACTATGATATACAGGTTGAGAATGGATTGAAGCAAAGTAAGAGCGGATGTGGGTAGGCCACAAAGATGATAAGGAGAAAGAGATAGTGAAGCCTTGGACTGAAATTATGGTAATAAATTCAACATACATTAGAGTACTGATAAATTATGAATGAACAAGAGTAAGGAAATAAAATGGTTTCATTTTAATGGATACATGAAATATATCTAAATTAATTTCCATTAAAGATAGCTTTTTACTATATCATAGACAGTATATCTGCATGTGTGTGTCTGCTTATGTACATGTGTGCATTTGGAATTGTCATACCTTTTGTTATTTTCTTCCTCTTTTTTACAAATTTAAATTAAATTTAAATTTTTTAAATTTTTAATTTTTTTTAAGACCTATCAGACTGACCTATTTATTTATTTATTTATTTATTTTAGTTTTTTATTTTTTAAATTTTAAAATCTTTAATTCTTACATGTGTTCCCAAACATGCACCCCCCTCCCACCTCCCTCCCCATAACATCTCTCAGGGTCATCCCCATGCACCAGCCCCAAGCATGCTGCATCCTGCGTCAGACATAGACTGGCGATTCAATTCTTACATGATAGTATACATGTTAGACTGTCATTCTCCCGAATCATCCCACCCTCTCCCTCTCCCTCTGAGTCCAAAAGTCCGTTATACACATCTGTGTCTCTTTCCCTGTCTTGCATACAGGGTCGTCATTGCCATCTTCCTAAATTCCATATATATGTGTTAGTATACTGTATTGGTGTTTTTCTTTCTGGCTTACTTCACTCTGTATAATCGGCTCCAGTTTCATCCATCTCATCAGAACTGATTCAAAGTCAGTTCAGTCGCTCAGTCATATCTCACTCTTTGCGACCCCATAAACTGCAGTATGCCAGGCCTCCCTGTCCATCACGAACTCCTGGAGTCCACCCAAACCCATGTCCATTGTGTTGGTGATGCCATCCAACCATCTCATCCTCTGCTGCATCCCCTTCTCCTCCTGCCCTCAATCTTTCCCAGCATCAGGGTCTTTTCAAATGAGTCAGCTCTCCACATCAGGTGGCAGAAGTATTGGAGTTTCAGCTTCAACATCAGTCCTTCCAATGAACACCCAGAACTGATCTCCTTTAGGATGGACTGGTTGGATCTCCTTGCAGTCCAAGGGACTCTCAAGAGTCTTCTCCAACACCACAGTTCAAAAGCATCAATTCTTCGGCACTCAGCTTTCTTTATAATCCAACTCTCACATCCATACATGACTATTGGAAAAACCATAGCCTTGACTAGACGGACCTTTGTTGGCAAAGTAATGTCTCTGCTTTTTAATATGCCGTCTAGGTTCGTCATAACTTTCCTTCCAAGGAGCAAGTGTCTTTTAATTTCATGGCTGCAATCACCATCTGCAGTGATTTTGGAGCCCAGAAAAATAAAGTTAGCCACTGTTTCCACTGTTTCCCCATCAATTTGCCATGAAGTGATGGGGCTGGATGCCATGATCTTTGTTTCCTGAATGTTGAGCTTTAAGCCAACTTTTTCACTCTCTTCTTTCACTTTCATCAAAAGGCTCTTTAGCTACTCCTGTATTAGAATGGGTCCAGGGAACAGACATATGAATAAGGTATTGTTTTAATACCCTTAATTTCTTATCCTGTAGATGCTTTCTCCTCTGTCCTGCACTTCAGCATCATCTGTAGTCATCCCTTTGCATGTCAAACTCTTCGAGAAGCCTGAGTTTATCTAGCACATGAATTCTCTTTCATTCATTTATTTTTTCATTCCTGGGATATAATACTTGTGTTTTTTTTTTTTTAATGTCCCATGGTGAAGGTGTAAAAACAGGAGATTAGACAGCTTTGTATTTGAATTTCTACATTTCTGCCCTCACTTTTCTCTAATGCATCAGAGATATTGGAGGACTGTAATTTGGCACCCATAAAACTTGCAGAGTGTCATTGAAAGAGCTGAGTCAACAAACCTGTTGTTGTTCAGTCACTAAGTTGTGTCCTGCTCTTTGTGACCCCATGGACTGTAGCACACCATGCTTTCCTGTCCTTCACTATCTCCAGGAGTTTGCTGAAACTCATGTCCATTAAGTCGGTGATGCCATCCAACTATTTCATCCTCTCTCAACCCCTTCTCCTCCTGCCCTAAATTTGTTATTTTCCAATGAGTTGGCTCTTCACATCAGATGGCCAAAGGATTGGACCTTCAGCATTAGTCCTTCTAATGAATATTCAGGGTTGATCTCCTTTAGGATTGATTAGTTTCATCTCATTGTTGTCCAAGGGACTCTCAAGAGCCTTCTCCAGCCCCCAAATTTGAAAGCATCAATTCTTTGGTGCTCAGCCTTCTTTATGGTCCAACTCTCACATCCATACATGACTAATGGAATAACCACAGCTTTGACAATATGGACCTTTGTTGGAAAAGTGATGTCTCTGCCTTTTAATACACTATCTAGGTTTGTTATAGCTTTTCTCCCAAGAGGTAAGTGTCTTTTAATTTTGTGGCTGCAGTCATCATCAGCAGTGATTTTAGAGCCCAGGAATATAAAATCTGTCACTGTTTCCACTTTCAGTTCAGTTCAGTTCAGTCGCTCAGTTATGTCCGACTCTTTGCAACTGCATGGACTGAGCATGCCAGGCTTCCCTGTCCATCATCAACTCCCAGAGCTTGCTCAAACTCATACTAATCAAGTTGGTAATGCCATCCAACCATCTCATCCTCTGTCATCCCCTTCTCCTCCTGTCTTCAATCTTTCCCAGCATCAGGATCTTTCCTAATGAGTCAGTTCTTTGCATCAGGTGGCTGTGGTGAAAAGATTGGAGATTCAGCTTCAACATCAGTGCTTCCAATGAATATTCAGGATTGATTTCCTTTACAATTGACTGGTTTGACTTCCTTGCAGCCCAAGTGACTCTCAAGAGTCTTCTCCAACACATAGCTCAAAAGCATCAATTCTTCAGTGCTCAACTTTCTTTATGGTCTATCTCTCACATTGACACATGACTACTGGAAAAACCATAACTTTGACTAGATGGACCTTTGTCGGCAAAGTAATGTCTCTGCTTTTCAATATGCTGTCTAGGTTGGTCATAACTTTCCTTCCAAGGAGCAAGTGTCTTTTAATTTCATGGCTGAAGTCACCATCTGCAGTGATTTTGGAGCCCAAGAAAATAGTCTCTCATTGTTTCCATCATTTTCTCATCTATTTGCCATAAAGTGATGGGGCTGGATGCCATCATCTTAGTTTTTTGAATGTTGAGTTTTAAGCCAGCTTTTTCACTTTCCTCTTTTACTTTCATCAAGAGACTCACTAGTTTGTCTTTACTTTCTGCCAGAAGGGTGGTATCATCTGCATATCTGAGGTTATTGATATTTCTCCTAGCAATCTTGATTTCAGCTTGTGCTTCATCCAGCCTGGCATTTTGCATGATGTACTCTGCATATAAGTTAAATAAGCAGGGTGACAATATAGCCTGGAAGTACTCCTTTCCCAATTTGGAACCAGTCTGTTATTCCATGTCCAGTTCTAACTGTTGCTTCTTGACCTGAATAGAGGTTTCTCAGGAGGTAGGTAAGGTGGTCTGGTATTCCCATCTCTTTAAGAATTTTCCACAGTTTCTTGTGATTCACACAGACAAAGTCTTCCCTGATAGCTCAGTTGGTAAAATAATCTGCCTGCAATGCAGGAGACCCCGGTTCAATTCCTGGGTCGGGAATATCTGCTGGAGAAGGGATATATTGTATATACTGTATTAATCATATGTTGTATTAATACATAAGGATAAGGAAATGTATATAGGTGAAGGGAAATTAGCTTTCACCTTCTCATATAGGTGAAGGGAAATTACAGTGGATGATATTCTCTCTTAGGGTCTTCATGAACTATTCCTTTGCATTTTATCTATATATAATATTTAACTCTAATGCTGTCATTAAATGTTCTTATCTTCCATGTTCTTGAGGTTCTTTCTTGGTAGTTCTCTTGTTAAATGTAGTGTGAAACTTTTGACCATCAGAGGGTGTTTGTAAATGCTCCACAGATAACGATGTGAAAGAATCTGGCACCTAGCGTGTTGTGGAATTGACACACACTGCCTTCTGTGTGCTGCTTTGCTTCACAACCCTTTGTACCCATGACATCATGATCCCTCCAGTGGCCCACTAGTTTCAGAAAGATCTGTTAAACCAAATCAGATTAGGATGTCAGGGCTTTAAAGGATTATCTTTCCTGGGATGATTTATCTTTTTAGGAGAAAGGAATTATGTCTTACCTATGGTAGAATTTCAGATAGCAGGGTAGGAGGCATCTTGAGCTACAGGGGCCCAAGTCCTTTGCTACCACTTCTGTTAGCGGTATATATAAGCCTTATTGCAAACACCCTGGCCTGAAGAGCAGATAAAATGCCCAGTGGCATTTCCTTGGTTGTATTCTTAGTTGGCCCTTCAATGACTCTGCTTTGCTCATCATCACGCATAGAGGCAGTCTGTCACCCTTCCTTGCAGTTTCCCTGACCCAGCTGACTCATCCCTACACATGCTCACACATCTGGTGCCCCTACAACCTGTCAAATAGGACTCTGATGGCCAGGCTTGAGTCCTCCTCTCCCTCATTTATGCTGTGCAGGGACAGAAGCGACCTTTCCAAGCCTCAGTTTTATCACGTGAGAAATGTTGTGTTGTGGGCTTCTGAAGACAAAAGGACATAATGAGTATAAATGGCTTCACCTGCTGCCTAGCACCTAGAGCTGAAGAAATGTTAGCTAAATAAATACTAACAAACTCTCATATGCTAATATTTGCATTTATTAAATCATTTACTCCTTATAGAAAGTCTAAGAGGTAGTTTTGATAATACTTTTATTTTCATTGCTCAGATGAACCTAAAAGCAGAGAGGTCATTGACAACAGAAGTCCCACAACTAAATAGTGGGTGAGTCAGAATTTGAGCCCAAGACTCTGGTTTCAGAGTACCTGCTTTTCACCATTCTGCAATGTTATCTTTCCTATAAGCAAATGGTATTACCTCAAGATCATTGGCAAAATCATCAGAAAAGTCTTCTATTTAGCCTCAATCAATCCAGGTGACACACAGGTCAGACTAAGGTGCTATAATGCAAACTGGTGTGTGTATGTGTAGTGTTAGTCACTTAGTCGTGTTCAACTGTTTGTGACTCCAGGGACCTGTCGGGCTCCTCTGTCTGTCCATGGAATTCTCCAGGCAAGAATGTGTGGGTGGGTTGCCATTCCCTTCTTCAGGTGATCTTCCCAACCCAGGGATCAAACCTGGGTTTCCTGCACTGCAGGCAGATTGTGTACCATCTGAACCACCAGGGAAGTCCACAAAATGGTGTAGAATGAGTCTTTCCCACGATGATAGAAAACCGGCGTTGGTAGCAAACCAAGGCTAGCCTTACAGCCTCATAATGAGGTCTCAGGTATTATCTATGCAGCTCCTTTACTTTATAGATAAAGAAACTGGAACCCAGGGCAATACAGGTACTTGCACATGGCCATAGTTAGTTTGAGCAAACTCCAGGAGATAGTGAAGGACAAGGAAGCCTAGTGTGCTGCAGTTCATGGGGCCGAAAAGAGTCAGACATGACTCAACGACCAAACAATAGCAACAATAGTTAGACTAAGGAAGGACTGATTAGGTTTTATAGGCACAAATCCAAAGGCCTTTTAATTCACTACATTTCCTGCATGAGGCTCTCATGTCCTTTGAAATAATGACAGCATTTCCCTCATAGACTAATTTCCTTTGATCCAAGGTAAAATCTATTTTGACTTTGTTGAATGGAAAGTTTTACTGATGATGTAAAGATACAAAAAGTGGGGTTAAGTCGAAGGAGACGAAGGGCTTAGTAATGTGGTTGGGTTAATCCCACTGAGCAAAAGGTGGCTAAAAGTAGCTGCATGGAGAGGGTAAGAGAACAGCTGGCTCCTGCTGAATGTCATTCCAATGATACTGGACAATGTGTCTCTTTATTACTTCAGGTTCACCTAATGAGCTTGTTCTGTAAGCAAACTTGTTTTCTAATATGATGCTTGTTTCTACAGGGTTGTGTCTTGTACCCTGCTTTTTAGTGACTGCATGCCTAAAAGTGAGTATTGGCAAAAATAAACCTGCAGGCAAGATACACTTTAGATGGTTACACAACAAATGCTTTATCCTCCCCTACAGTCATGTACTTGTAAAAGAATCAGATTGGGAATGAAACAAGCTGTTGAAAAAAATTTTGCTAAGCAGATGCTTACTCTGGGTTCTGAGAATATGAAATATGTTTTGACATGAAGCTTGGGATTATGAAAGAGTGCTGATTCATATTGTTCTAGAATCACCAAATGCTCATATTGAAAGGGACCTTAAAGATCTCCTGGTATGAACCCCATACTTTGGACTTGAGGAGAAGATAATGGTAAACAATTCAAGGTCACAGCAAATTAGAGTCAAGATTTTTGGCTCTCATTCTGGGATTTTTATATTGAAATGTCATAAAGAAGATCAAGAATGTGTTCATCTGCAAATAACAGAAAACCATCCTAATGGTGGCTTTGCACATTGGGTTTCACCTTTCTCATTCAAGAAGACATCCAAGGGTAGCTAGTGCAGGGCTAAAATGAAGTGTAGTCATGCTACTGGGTAGCTGGGCTATTATGTTTACCACTTCCCCAGGCTTCATTCTCATAGTTCACCTCTCATTATGACAACATGGCTGCTGCACATCTAAGCCTGGGTCCATATACTGGTGTAAAGAAAGAAAGGATAAAAGGCCTAAGAAGCATACTTGTTTCATCTGACCTTTTCAAAATTTTCCCAGAAGCCTCACCTGGCAACTTCTGCTTAAATCTCACTGTCTGGAATTGGGTCGCTTTTGCATTTCTAGCTGCAAGAGTCTGGGAAAGTAGATACCTTTGACTATGCACAGTCACTCCAAACAAAAAAGGGTATTTTTTAGTAAGGAAGGATAGGGGAATGGATAATGAATAGAAAACTACTAGAGTATGTAACATGAAGGATGCTGTAGGCAAGTAATTAAAGGGTATAGTTTTTAGGGTGAGACATATCTGAATTCAAATTCTGGCTCTTACACTTTGGGGGCAAAACACTTCACTTTCTCAGGCCTATATTTTCTTTATAAATGGAGACATTAGGCAAAGTTAGGCAATAAGGTTGTACTGAAGTTAAATGAAGATAATTGTGAAACAATAAGGCTCCTATAATGTTCACTTTGTACCACTGCTTTAGGATCTGTACATGAGGACTGCTTATCCTGCCTGGACCAAGTAATACTTTGATTTCCTTTACCTTCAATGACACAGAATACCCAGGACATGAAGGCACAGTAACTGGTTAAACAGATTTTATTCATCTATATTCCCTCTTAGAAATAATGCCCAAATGATACTTAGACATTGTTCACACTGTTTTTAACCCTTTACTCAAAGGAGAGGGACTTCAGTGGGCCAACCATCCTGGCTTCAATCTGAAGTGTTTCCGTATCATGGAAAAGAGATGACCAGACCTGCTGCCCAGACTTTGTAGGCAATTTACAGCACAGAGAGTGTTGTGAGATTTAATATCTTTTCTTTGAGCAGAACATTAGCAGATGATGAAATTTACATCTCCCAGACTAAAGTTCATTGCGTCTTAGGGGAAAAAAAAAAGATGAGATTAACAGCTTCTTTAAATTAATAAATTGAGGTGATTCATATCATATTTCAGGATTTCAAACAAGAAATCTGTATATATTAAACAGGCCCTCTCAACCTAAGTTGAGAAACTTAAACTGCAAGGAGATCCAACCAGTCCATCCTAAAGAAGATCAGTCCTGGGTGGTTTTTTTTTTTAATGTAAATTTATTTATTTTAATTGGAGGCTAATTGCTTTACAATATTGTATTGGTTTTGCCATACATCAACATGAATCCACCACGGTTGTAAACTTTGGAAGGACTGGTGTTGAAGCTGAAACTCCAATACTTTGGCCACCTGATGCAAAGAGCTGACTCATTTGAAAAGACCCTGATGCTAGGAAAGATTGAGGGCAGGAGAAGGGGACGACAGAGGATGAGATGTTTGGATGGCATCACTGACTCAATGGACATGGGTTTGGGTAGACTCTGGGAGATGGTGATGGACAGGGAGGCCTGGCGTGCTGCAGATCATGGGGTCACAAAGACCAGACAACTGAGTGACTGAACTGAACTGAACTCAATGTAAGAATGTACGTATCAAGGAAACGGCACACAGCTTATGGTCAGCTTTAAAACAATGACTATGCCATTGGTATTTCTTACTTTCTTAAGGAAGAAAAATCATTACATTGTTTTTTGAGAGGTTCATTTCCATTCTGAAAAAGTTTTCTGAATACCTTATAATAGCTATGTTTGGCATGATATTCAGATGAAAACTGTACCTTAATGTATTTTTATTTCAATATTTTAATTGACAAAGTAAGACATGATTCAGTTTCAGTTTCAGTTCAATCGCTCAGTCGTGTCTGATTCTTTATGACCCCATGAACCACAACACCCCAAGCCTCCCTGTCCATCACCAACTCCTGGAGTTCACCCAAACCCATGTCCATTGAGTCGGTGATTGCATTCAACCATCTCATCCTCTGCTGTCCCCTTCCCCTCCTGCCTTCAATCTTTCCCAGAATCAGGGTCTTTTCAAATGAGTCAGCTTTTTGCATCAGGTGGCCAGAGTATTGGAGACTAAGCTTCAGCATCAGTCCTTCCAATGACTATTCAGGACTGATTTCCTTTAGGATGCCCAAGGGACTCTCAAGACTCTTCTCCAACACCACAGTTCACACATGTATACCTGGTGGATTCATGTTGATGTACGGAAAAACCAATACAATATTGTAAAGTAATTAACCTCCAATTAAAATAAATAAATTTATATTAAAAAAACCCAAAAGCATCAATTCTTCGGCGCTCAGCTTTCTTTATAGTCCAAATCTCACATCCATACATGACTACTGGAAAAACAGTATCCTTGACTATATGGACCTTTGTTGACAAAGTAATGTCTCTGCTTTTCAATATGCTGTCTAGGTTTGTCATAACTTTCCTTCCAAGGAGTAAGCATCTTTTAATTTCATGGCTGCAATCACCATCTGCAGTGATTTTGGAGCCCAGAAAAATGAAGTCAGCCACTGATTCCATTGTTTCCCCATCTATTTGCCATGAAGAGATGGGACTGGATGCCATGATCTTTATTTTCTGAATGTTGAGCTTTAAGCCAACTTTTCCACTCTCCTCTTTCACCTTTATCAAGAAGCTCTTTAGTTCTTCTTCACTTTCTGCCATAAGTGTGGTGTCATCTGCATATCTGAGGTTATTGATATTTCTCCTGGCAATCTTGATTCCAGCCTGTGCTTCCTCCAGCCCAGCATTTTTTATGATGTACTCTGCATATAAGTTATATAAGCAGGGTAATAATATACAGCCTTGACGTACTCCTTTTCCTATTTGGAACCAGTCTGTTGTTCCATGTCCAGTTCTAACTGTTGCTTCCTGACCTGCATATAGGTTTCTCAAGAGGCAGGGCAGATGGTCTGGCATTCCCATCTCTTTCAGAATTTTCCACAGTTTATTGTGATCCACAAAGTCAAAGGCTTTGGCATAGTCAATAAAGCAGAAATAGATGTTTTTCTGGAACTCTCTTGATTTTTCAATGATCCAGCAGATGTTAGCAATTTGATCTCTGGTTCCTCTGCCTTTTCTAAAACCAGCTTGAACATCTGGAAGTTTACAGTCCACGAATTGTTGAAGCCTGGCTTGGAGAATTTTGAGCATTACTTTACTAGCATGTGAGATGAGTGCAATTGTGCGGTAGTTTGAGCATTCTTTGGCACTGCCTTTCTTTGGGATTGGAATGAAAACTGACCTTTTCCACTTCTGTGGCCACTCCTGAGTTTTCCAAATTTGCTGGCATATTGAGTGTAGCACTTTCACAGCATCATCTTTCAGGATTTGAAATAGCTCAACTGGAATTCCATCACCTCCACTAGCTTTATTAGTAATGATGCTTTCTAAGGCCCACTTGACTTCACAATCCAGGATGTCTGACTCTAGGTGAGTGATCACACCATCATGATTATCTGGGTCATGAAGATCTTTTTTTTACAGTTGTTCTGTGTATTCTTGCCACCTCTTCTTAATATCTTCTGCTTCTGTTAGGTCCCTACTATCTCTGTCCTTTATTGAACCCATCTTTGCATGAAATGTTTCCTTGGTATGTCTAATTTTCTTGAAAAGATCTCTAGTCTTTCCCATTCTATTGTTTTCCTTTATTTCTTTGCATTGATCACTGAGGAAGCCTTTCTTATCTCTCCTTGCTGTTCTTTGGAACTCTGCATTCAAATGGGTATATCTTCCTTTCCTCCTTTACTTTTCATTTCCCTTCTTTTCACAGCTATTTGTAAGGCCTCCTCAGAGAGCCATTTTGCTTTTTTGCATTTGTTTTTCTTGGGGATGGTCTTGATTCCTATCTCCTGTACAATGTCTAAATTTAGTACAATGTCTAAATTGTATGAAATAATACATGATTATTTAGGTAAATTTAAAAACAATGAGAATAGAAATATAAAAATATAATTATATTTAATTCTATTTTATGCATATCCTTCAAACTTTATATATATACATATACATTGAAAATTCACTTTATAGTTTGCATACTATTTTTTTAATATTTTAATACTTAGTATGATATTCCTTTTACATAGAATACAACTTCATACCACTATAGAAAACAGCTGCATGTATTCTTTATATCAGTATATAATAACTATTTAACCATCTCTTCCTGTAGAAAAGAGTATTTTTCCTTGCCTGTTTTTTTTTTTCTGCTATATTTTCCAGAGATCTTTGTAACTGAAACTAGATGGACAATGGAATTATTTTCTGAAACTTAAATTTCTGAGTTGAAAAATATGAATGTAATTTGAAGTATTGCTGCTATAGATTTCCAACCAAAAAATCAGAACAGTTTATACAACCATTAGTAGTACATGAGTGCTCATTTCCATAAATTCTTGCCAATATCAAATATTATCATTAAAAGTATACTACAGTGTGCGTATGTGTGTGTGTGTTTGTGGTGTGGTGTGGGATACTTCTTCTGAACTCTTTACTAGATGCAGTTTTCCCAGTTGTGATGGTATATTCAATATCACACAGGCAAGGACAGTGGATGGATAAGATAGGAACTCCTTCTGTGAACCAGTTTTTTCCATGTGACAACTGAAATGAAAAATGCTGCTTTTCTCCAAGAATGATGATGTCCTTTATATTTTTATACTACTTACATTTTCCCTTCTCTTAGCTTCTTTGTTCATATCATGAAGAATTTGAGTTAGAGAAACAACAAACTGGGGTATTATATAAAACTCTAAAATAGGCTAAGTATCTGAAACTTAAAGAAGATTCAGTGACAGAGAGACTCAATATAGACAAACACAGACCTTTGAATGCATTGTGTAAACACCAATAGTCCAAAAATAAAGTGGAAAAGGAACTGCTTTTTTTGCACCAATGACAGAAAAAAATGATCTAGGGACAAGTTGGGAACAAGGTGACCATGAGTGAAGAGCAAAAATCTTCTGTTAAAGAAACAGTCACGAGCTTGAGTTTTATAAATAGGAACACAGAAATAAAGGAATCTAAAGCTCTTGAGTCAATGAGAAAGCCTACATCCAATTTTAGATTCTACAACTTTAGAGAAACATAGAGAGTCACACTAGGCACCATTGCTTGGATTTTTATTTGTTCCAGGAACTTTGCATTTATCAGTACACATAACTCGGTAATCACAACAATCCTTTGAGATGGTATGACCCCCATTTTGCACAGGAGGAAAGAAAAATCCAAAGAAAATACTTCAGGCTATCTCCTCATCCAGGATCCACGATTCAAACCAGGTCGGTCTGTCTCCAAGGCTCATCCTCTCATTTGTTCAGCTACAAGTCATACCTGAAAACATGATGGGGCAAAAAGACAAAAGTGGACCAATCCTATCGCATAGAGATGGCAGTAACCTTTGGTTAATCTTCTCCTTCAACTTGGATGCTATAACTCTACCTGTCCAAACTGGGGTAATTCGAGGTGGTATTGTGAAATTGCCGATAAAAACGATTCTCTTCTGTTTGCTCGGATTGCCTTGTCTCAGGCATATCCTCCACTGACCTAGCATATAAATTCCCTTGTGTACTTCTAAGGCAGGTAATGACTCATTCACCTCTGACTGACCAGACCCATAATGCTGACTGCAGGGGTGTGAATGGAGCAGGAAAATATAACACTTTACATGTTAAGTGGGAGAACCAAATAAATTAAAAGTTTGCCGGGAAAAGTTAAAAGAATAGGGGTTGTTTCTTTGGGAGGAGATAGGGCTGAATTGTGGCTTCCAGAAAGACTTTTTAAAAAAAGAAGAGAAAGCATTCAAACAAGCTAATATCTGTCTCCTCTGAGAGTGAAGGAGATATAAATTTAGATTTTGTTGTACAGGATTTAGATCACAAAGAAAATTTTCCTGATAGTAATGATTATTGGATATTGGCAGTAGGTTTCTTGAAGGTGCTGTGAAATCAATTTTCATCACCATAGTTCTTTTAAAAATGGGATATTTTCTTATTTGTCCAAGATGTCACAGTTCAGTTCAGTCGGTCAGTCGTGTCTGACTCTTTGTGACCCCATGAACTGCAGCACGCCAGGCCTCCCTGTCCATCACCAACTCCCAGAGTTCACTCAAACTCATGTCCATCGAGTCGGTGATGCCATCCAGCCATCTTATCCTCTGTCATCCCCTTCTCCTCCTGTCCCCAATCCCTTCTAGCAGGAGGCAAAATAACAAGTTTTCAGGACCTTGGATAGGGACTGGCCCATAACCTAAGCGATGTATCATCAACCAGGGGCTTCCTGGGCTTCTCAGTGATAGAGAATCCATCTGCTAATGCAGGAGACAGGGTTTGATACCTGGTTTGGGAACATCCCCTGGAAAAGGAAATGACAACCTTCTCCAGTATTCTTGCCTGGGAAATCCTATGGACAGAGGAGCATGGTAGGCTGTAGTCCATGGGGTTGCAGAGTCAGACATGAGTTAGAATAAACAGCAACACAATAATAGCTCTGAGGACTAAGCAACAACATAACATAACACAACATTCTAAGACTACCCCAGAATATCAAGGGAGGAATGCAAGCATGAATTAAGACAGAGACTAAGGGAGTCTAGTGCATAAGACAGTGAATCTTGGAAAGTAATACCATTCCTCTTTTAAGGAAAGTGAAGAAATATCTACATATTTTCCCTGTATAAATATTTCCCCTCATATAACTGAGTTGTATGTGTGTAAGGATGAGATATTTTGAATGTTGTTGTTTGACCAAGGTCATTTATGAAGATGCAGTAACAAGAATTGGACTTCATTCAAAATAAATACTGAAATGTTATTATAGCCACCAAAAAGAATTCAGATTGCTTCTTAAATATATCCTCAATATTTTAAGAGTTGAAGAAAAAACAATCAATATAAAGACCAGTCTTAAGAGCCTACTTTTTCCCATGATGATAGTTCAATAATTATGAAACCCAAGACAACTTTATTTCATAGCTTGTTAGTGAAACTTACCTACCAAATCACTACAAATCAATCTTTTGTGAACTAATGTCTGTAAATGTGATCTGATAATAATCATACCTATTGTTGTTCAGTCACTAAGTCATGTCCAACTCTTTGTGATCCCATGGACTGTAGGACACCAATCATATCTAACTTCTTAAAAAATCCCTATAGCTTAAAAAATTGAGGTGTTGTCATTGTTTTTTACGCTTTTGAGATAGTTCTAGTTTTTACCCCTATTTTCAGTACTTTTATTAACTTTGCCCTTGTATAATATGTCCACATCTATTATGTTTAGATACTTTTGTTATTCAAACTATAGACATTTATTTGCAAACCCCATGTTCTCCCTCATTAATCCCCCATGTGTTCTATTTAAAGGCTTGTTTTGCAGAATATCTTGATACTCTGCAAATTTGCAGAATATTCTTACAGAATATTTACAGAATACTTTCTGTAAATCTTTTTCTCATATAACTAATGTAGAATAAAAATGCTTCAGCATATTTCAATTTTATATTTTATGGGCTTTGTCAGATGCCATTCTTCCTTCTCTCTCTTATTCTCTAGGATTTGGGCAACATCATAACAGTGATAAAGTCTATTATAAAATCTGCTACAACACAGCAGCATATAGCACATTTCCACGTTGCACTCTGGTAGTGGTATGCCAGATGCTTTACTTGAGATCTGCTGTACAGAGTGTCATTCTATAAACCAAGAACCTTCTGTTCCAATGAAACTTCTCTACTCATTGTCTCTAAAAGTACCTTTTGTGGATTCTCATTCACTTTCACTTACCCTGAAAGCCAGTCCCTTGCTTACATTCTTCAAGAACTCAGTTTCATTCCTGCTTTTCCCAAGAGGTATTCTCTGATCATCTCTGCTTTCTCATTCAGAAATTTAGAATTGTGGTATTTTGCATATCACATGTAGCATGTTCAGCTTGGTCTGTTGCTGTATTTTGCGTGCTTGTGGCATGACTTCATAGCTGTATGATAAGTCTGTGTAGGAAGCAGTATAAAATGGTGGTTATGAGTGAGAGCTTCTGTGTTAGATGTCGAATCCTACCTTCACTGTTTGATCTTAGGCAAAGTATATAACTTAGAGCTTCCACATTCCCATCTGCGCTATAACTTTTATGTGGAGTGCTTCTGATGAAAAGATAAAATGCTTAGGTATTTAGCACAGTGCCGGGCACATAGCAAATAGTCATCAAATTGAAGGGAAAGCCAACTCCCAATAATTCTGGGCAACTCTTCAAAGTGCAGAACCTAGGGATTTTTTTCAAGTTGAGATCTCAATAAACTATTTGAATGAAAATATGTAGCTCCTTACCAGACCGGAGTATTAACACTTCAATTCAGTTCAGTCACTCAGTCATGTCCAACTCTTTGCAACCCCATGGACTGCAGCACGCTAGGCCTCCTTGTCCATCACCAACTCCTGAAGCTTGCTCAAACTCATGTTCCTCGAGTTGGTGATGCCATCCAACCATCTCATCCTCTGTTGTCCCCTTCTCTTCCAGCCCTCAATCTTTCCCAGCATCAGGGTCTTTTCAAATGAGTCAGTTCTTCGCATCAGGTGGCCAAAGTATTGGAGCTTCAGCTTCTGCATCAGTCCTTCCAATGAATATTCAGGACTGATTTCTTTTGGGATTCTTTTGTATTAAAACTTATATAGCACTTTTAAGAGTTTTATTATGTCAGTTCTTTATATATTCAAAACTCCTTCTGAGCCTCACAGAAGGATTGGGAACACGTGTACACTCGTGGCGGATTCATGCTGATGTATGGCAAAACCAATACAGTACTGTAAAGTAAAATAAAGTAAAAAAAAATTTTTTTTCTCACTACGAGCAAAGGCAAAAGGAGATCTGAGTGGTCAGGTGGAAAGGGAAGGGAGACAGAAGGCAGGTTCTGTGCTAAGTAATTTATTTCCAGGCTGGCATCATTTGACCGTGACCTGGGAGGCAGGCAAAGAGTACATGTCTTTTAGTTTTCTTTCTATCTGTGGAAAAATTTGTTTCTATTTTAAGATCCAGAATAAAAGCATGTTCTTTCCCCCCAGATTTTTGAGGTATAATCGAAAAACAAAATAGCTTACGTTTAAGGTGTGCAATGTGATAGTTTGATATACATATACTTTGTGAAATAATTACTACAGTCAAGTTGATTCACACATCCATTACCTCACATAGTTACATCTCTTGTTTTTTTCTGAGAACATTTAAGAAACTCTCAGCACATTTGAAGTATACAATACATATTATTAGCTATAGATTATTATTATTATTATTATATATGTAACTAACTATATAGTCACCATGCTGTATATTAGATCCTCAGAACTTACTCATAACTGAAATTTTCCATTTTTGACCAACATCTCCCCAGTTTCTCCATTCCCTTACTTCTAGTAACCACTGTTCTACTCTTGCTCTATGAGCTTGAATTTTTTAGATTTCACATATAAGAGAGATCATACAGTATTTGTCTTTTTATGTCTGGCTTATTTCACTTAATGTAATGTCCTCTAAGTTCACCAATGTTATTGCAAGTGGTGGCCTTTGTTGTTGTTCAGTCAATAAGTTGTGTCCAAATCTTTGTGACCCCATGAACTACAGCTTGCCAGGCCTCCCTGTCCTTTACTATTTCCCAGAGTATGTGCAAATTCATGTCCATTGAGTCTGTGATGCCATCCAAACATCCAGCCATTACTCCCTTCTCCTCCTTCCCTCAATCTTTCCCAGCATCAGGATCTTTTCCCGTGAGTTGGATCTTTGTATCAGGTGGCCAAAGGATTAGAACTTCAGCTTCAGCATCAGTCCATCCAACAAATATTCAAGGTTGATTTCCTTTAGGATTGACTGGTTTGATCTCCTTGCAGTCAAAGGAACTCTCAGGTGTCTTTTCTAGCACCATAGTTTGAAAGCATCAATTGTTTAGTGCTCAGCCTTCTTTATGGTCCAACTCTCACATTCATACATGACTACTGGAAAAATCACAACTTTGACTATAATGGCCTTACCTTTATTTTTAATGACAAATATTCCATTTTGTGGCTAATATTCCATTTTTATGGCTAATGTTCTATGAATAATATTCTACTCCATGTGTATGTAACATATTATTACTTTTTTAAAATCCATTCATTCACCCATCAATGGACACTTAGGCTATTTCCATATATTGGCTATTTGTGATACTTATTTCATTTTCTTTGCTTATACCCCTAGTAGAGGGATTAGTTCCCTGGTGGCTCAGATGGTAAATAATCCGCTTGCAATGTGGGATACTTGTGTTTGATCCCTGGGTTGGCAAGATCCCATGGAGAAGGGAATGGCTACCCACTCCAGTATTCTGGCCTGGAGAATTCCATGGACAGAGGAGCCTGGCAGGCTATAATCCATGGGGTTGCAAAGAGTTAGACACAACTGAGCAACTTTCACTTTCGGAGTGATTTCTGGATCATATAGTAGTTTCATTTTAAAATTATGGGAACTTCATATTGTTTTCCATAATGGCTGTACCAATTTACATCCCTTCCAACAATGGTTACTCCAATGGTAAAAAGTTTGTCTGCAATGCAGGAGACCCAGGTTCTATCCCTGGATCAGGAAGATCCCATGGAGAAGGGCATGGCAACCACTCCAGTGTTCTTTCCTGGAGAATCCCATGGACAGAGGAGCCTGGCAGGCTACAGTCCATATGGTCACAGAGCCAGACATGACTGAAGTGACTTAGTATGCATGTGCAACAATGTCCAAGGATTCATTTTTCTCCATACCCTCGCCAACAAGAGGCACTTTCTTTAGGCAGCTTTTCCTGATTCCTAACCTACAGCATCTCTAATAAATATTTACATTCAAGTTTGTCATGTCATTTCTACTAAATAAAAGTACTGCAATGTGATTTTAAGTTTCCTGGAGGTGATTTTCTTCCTCTTTTGTATAGTATTTGTATCTAGTACTATCATCAATGTAACAAGTACATATGAGGTAATATTTATGAATGTGATAGTTAAAATATAAAGATTTATAAATGTGCAAGTTATTATTCTTGTTCTTATATTAGAATTACCCTCATAAAAATATTGGAGAAGGCAATGGTAACCCACTCCAGTACTCTTACCTGGAAATTCCCATGGACAGAGGAGCCTGGTAGGCTGCAGTCCATGGGGTCGTGAAGAGTCAGACACAACTGAGCAACTTCACTTTCACTTTTCACTGTCATGCATTGGACAAGGATATGGCAACCCCCTCCAGCATTCTTGCCTGGAGAATCCCAGTGACGGAGGAGCCTGGCAGGCTGCCATCTATGGGACTGCACAGAGTCAGACATCACTGAAGCAACCTAGCAGTAGCAGCAGTTGAGAGATATCTAGTTTGGAGTCCCAGCCTTCATAAGAGAAATGAGTAGTTTAAATATGATCTATCACATCATATTTAGCTCTCAGTCAACTGGTATAATGAATAACTACCCTCCAAAAAAGAAAATATGAATAAAGAAATTGAAACAAGTATATCATAGAAACAATTAAACTATGCCAACATTTTTTAAAAAATTATAAAAACATACATGTTTAATTGCTTGTTGCTATTAAGTTGGTCAATGAGAATTCTTTCAAAATGTCAAAAAAATAAAAGAGAAACAAGCAGTAACTTAGAAATAAGGTAGACTGTTGCAATTCTAACACAAGCTTGATGCCTATTGGTGAGCCATTTTACTTGGCCTAATTTCCTTGCTGTAGCCTGAAGGGTTTGGATAGAGTATGTCTAAAGCCTTTACTAGACTGAAAACCAAGAATTTTCTTATTTGAATGCATAGAATATTCTTGCTCATTTAGTCTGCTTGTGTTTTGATAAAAGAGTAAAACCATTTTCTGTGATCGGAGTCCAAAGATAGACCCTAGCAGTTGAGTTGCTTCCCTTGTAACACCATCTTATGATGCCTTTTTAGTGCCTTTGGCTGAAAGAGTTGGCTGGTGATGTCTACGTACCTCATAGATTTCTCTACCTACTTTTATTGTGAGTAAGCGGCATCTGACTTCCTTCCTTGCACTCTCTGCTGCAGACAGATGAGCCATTCACTTGCCAGCTGCAGTCTTCCCCCTTATTATCAGTCAGTGCCTGTTGTCTAAGCCATGATATGCTTCCAAAGTCCAGGGAGCTGAGGATTTTTTCATGTGCTCAATCTTTCATTTGGGCTTCACTGGACTGTATGAGGCCACTGAAGGTCATCAAAAGAAGAGGCAAAAACTTTAATTTGGTAATTTAGTATTATGGAATAGGAAACAAGAACATTTTCTTTTTAAAAAGGCAGGATAATCTTATTAGATTTCAACAAGGTCCATGAAAATTTTATAGGTACAGAGATTTCAATAGTAAGTTCTTAATGGATAGTATCATTGTTTTAAAGTTCTTTTACTTAACTCTTGCTATATTTTATGCAATAAATGTGCTATGTGATATTTACCTTGAAAAAATTTGAAAGCTAATGCCAAACTGTCCACTAAAATTTGAACTACTCTTACCAAAAGTGAATGTATTTGTGCCTTGCCAATAATGAATATCATGAATTTTTGAAATTCTGGCAATCTGATAAATAAATAGTATCATGAAAAAATAGCATCTTGTTTTAACTGTACTATCTTCATAATTACTGAGATTCAGTGATCTTTTTCATATACTATTACCCACTTTTACCTGTTTTGTTTAGATTGCTTATTTGTAATTTTTGCCTCTTTCTCTACTGGGTTGTTACAATAAATGTTGTTTTACTGTGCATTGAGTGTTTAGAATTATTCTAAATACTGAGACTACATCATTGAATAAATGAATTATGGCTTATTCAGAACAAGATGTTCTCATGGAACTAGAGGGAAGAGAAAATTAAATAAGAAAAAATTTCAGGTAATGTACAAAAATTAAAAAAAAAATCAAGGGATATGATCAGTATTAACTGGCAGGTTACTTTGAGCTGAGTACAAAATAAAATGTGAGGTTGAAAACATTGCTGGAGATGGAATGGTAAAATATATGTGCTCTGATGATGAGGACCCAAACAGAGACTGGGATGCTTGATATCCACAGTCAGAGATGTTAGAAATGTTTGTGAATACAAGGTTAAATGTGTGAACATGAAAGTAGCTGAGTTACAGGAAATATCACTGGATAGAGGAGATTGATAAAATGTGAGGATATGATATTGGGTCATTTACATGGGTATCAAAATCTCTAAACTTGGAGACAGGAGTGGAGGTGCAGAGGAGGGGAGGGGTGGCTAAATTCACCCATGAAATAGAGACGGGGAACTGACATGATGTGATACTTGTCTTTTGTGGCATTTTTGTTATTCATTTATTTCTGCACTGGGTCTTTGTTGTCGTGCACAGGCTTTCTCTAGTTACAACAAGCATGGGCTACACTCTAGTTGTGGTGCCCGGGCTTATTGCAGGGGCTTCTCTTGTGAAGCAGGAGCTCTAGGCTTGTGGGCTTCAGTAGTTGTGGAGCAGGAGCTTAGTTGTCCAGGGGCATGTGGAATCTTCTGAAATCAGGGATCAAACCTGTGTCTCCTGCATTGGCAGGCAGATCTTTAACCACTGGACCACCAGTAAGAAGTCCTTATACTTGTTTTATTTCATTGATTTCTATTTCTTACTTTTAAAGTATATTTTATTATAATAATATTGAAATCAAAGCATAAGACCAAATCTCCCATAATTCTTTCACTTTATCAGAGGATGCTGATAAAGTGAACGAATTTTATGATTGATCCCTGTAGCAGCTTTGATTGAGCCCTGTAGCAAGTTTTTATCTGTGTATTCCAGCCTGGCCAGATGCTCCATTTGCTTGATTTACTCACTTTTCATGGAAATGTGGCAGGACTTGCTATCAGCTTGAATGTCTGCTCTTAACCTGACAGCCAGATGAAGCAAGTCCTCAACTGAACAAGTCTCATTGTGCCTGCTGACCTATCCCTATGTGCTGACCTCTCCCATATTGCTAAAATCTGGGACAGCCACTATTGATGATGGCTGTAAAACAGGACAGCATCTTTTATGTCTCAAAACCATTTTCACTGTGGACGCCCAAGTTACTAATTTTCTATTTCTTTCAGAGTTGATAGTTTGATTCAGTTCAGTTCAGTTCAGTTCAGTCGCTCAGTCGTGTCTGACTCTTTGCGACCCCATGAATTGCAGCAGGCCAGGCCTCCCTGTTCATCACCATCTCCCGGAGTTCACTCAGACTCACGTCTATTGAGTCCATGATGCTCTCCAGCCATCTCATCCTGGGTCGTCCCCTTCTCCTCCTGCCCCCAATCTCTCCCAGCATCAGAGTCTTTTCCAATGAGTCAACTCTTCTCATGAGGTGTCCAAAGTACTGGAGCTTCAGCTTTAGCATCATTCCTTCCAAAGAAATCCCAGGGTTGATAGTTTGATTACATTTGATTATTTTCTTTACTCCATCCAGATCTTCCTTCAGTCTCAGCTCTATTTTCAAATTACTTGGCAAGTCTGTTCTCTCTGTTCTCTGGGACTAATGAGTCTTTGTTCTAGCTTGTGAGTGCTGTCCTTGTCAGGTTGTCTTGAACATCTGCTGATTGTTTCTGGACAGGGAATTATGGGGAGAGCGGAATGGATGCTTTCAAAGAGCTGGCTGCCCAGGAAGGCCTCTGCATCGCCCACTCAGACAAAATCTACAGCAACGCTGGGGAGAAGAGCTTTGACCGACTCCTGCGCAAGCTCCGAGAACGGCTTCCCAAGGCCAGAGTGGTGGTGTGCTTCTGCGAAGGGATGACTGTGCGGGGCCTCCTGAGCGCCATGCGGCGCCTTGGCGTCGTGGGCGAGTTCTCACTCATTGGAAGGTAAATTTCTATCTCTTTCTCCCTTTCTCTCTCTCTCTCTCTCTCTCTCTCTCTCTCTCTCTCTCTCTCTCTCTCTCACACACACACACACACACTTTGCTACACATGTACTTGCTCTCATTAAACTGAACTCCCTGACTCCAAAACAGTGAGATGTGCTTTGGTCCTGAGTCTCACTGAGAGTGGGGCTATTGCCATTTTCATGATAAAGAAGAGCAGAGCAGTGGATGACAAGATGATGAGATTGTTTCAGAAAAAAGCGGGAAATTGTTGCTAGAATGTTTTGTCCTGGTGAATTGTTCTTTTCATTTGCTTCTGGGCTTCTACCTTTCCCCCTCCCCAAACCACACGAATGCTTTTGTCTTATATTCCTAAGCATAGATATCTTAATGAGGTCTTGGTGGATGAAGGGTAGTAGTGAAGATGGAAATATATATTCAGGTCTGAAATGTAAAAGACTAGCTGAATGCAGGTATGGACATGCAGCCAACCTCTGGTACTTGGTCATATAATCTCTTAAATTTATGGGATGGCAAATAGTGATGCTGTCAGCCTGTGATTTCTGGAATTGCAGGTTGTGGGTTCCTAAGTCTGTGTTCTTTCTATACCATGTGTACTTGTGTGGGAATAGATTTTAAGTATCATCATATTTTTCATAGGATCTTTGACCTAACAGGTATCTTGTTTAATTTGCCTTTTTCTAATATGAATACATGACGGAACTGATGAATTTTTCCAAGGAACCTACTAAACGTACCAGAATGAAAGCTTCCACTGATCTCTGACTCTGTCCCACTCATTTTTTTCCAGATCTTTCTTTCTCCTCCATCTTCTCTTCTGGCTAGAGTACAATCTTTTCTCACCTGCCAAAGTGCCTTAACCACTGACCTCCTTCTCTAGGAAAGTGGGCAGCAGTGGTGTGGACACTCACCCAGGACCTTTTCCTTCTGACCTGCCCTTGTGATAATGACTGAAATGCTAGTAAAACCAACCTCACTATCATCTGGAGCTAGACACACAGAGCCCATTAAAGACTTTTGAGTAGAAGCTAGGACAGAAACACAATTAAATGAATAAAGAAACAAAGAAATGATCTCTAGGCATGAAGAACTACGAAGTCAAGGTCAAAGTATAATTCAAGATTAAAAAAATGATTGAATTATGGTGAAATTGGCACACTGCCACAGAGTATCTTTTTGGCTTTTTTGACATGATGCAGTTGTGTGAAGCTATTTAAGAAGGCATCTCTAAAGAAGGAGTGTTTAAAGAAGGAACGTTACTTCCTTTATGAGTGAAAAAGAATGTAAACAGCATTGTTGAAATGTTACATGGAATAACATTCTTAATATATGCACCAGGACAGATGGCATATAGATATTTAATTTTTTAATTGATTTTTAAAGTGACTGCTTTTATGAAGGGTGCTGGTTTTTCTAAAAAATTCTCACGTTTACCATATTCAAAAGAAGAAAAGTCTGTTTTGCTGGATTCATTCTGTTTAATATCTCCAAAAAGAAGCTCACTACCTGGATTCTGGAGATCTTGAGCAGAATGTAGCAAATATGTGAGCTTTGGGGGGTATAAAGACTACCTAGTGATAAAATGTTTACTAAATTCTGTATTGAGTAATTGGAGTGTATAGAGTTCATCCCCTTATCTCTCTGAGTCTTGCTTACCTGCTAATAATGGAACTGAGTCCATATAGGTATTTGAGTCTCACATGTGCTTCCTCCTGATGAGGTCACCTGCCTGGGATATCTACTTCTTTTACTCCTCTCTTTCTCTGCCTCACCTCTTCTGGGTTCTACTGATGTATCCTAGAGATACTGTAATCACAATGAGCACCTGTGCTTCTAAGGACAGGTGCTGTACAATAGTCACTCCCAGTAAAGCTTGGAACCCTGGAGATGTCAAAGCTATGGCACACAGTGCTTTTCTGATTTTCTGGGCTGTATACCATAAGGGTCTATCAAAATGGCTTTTACTCTCATATGTTAGAGAATTTGGTGGGAAACAGCCTTTTTCCATTCTTTGTTCATAGCTCTCTCCCTTCCTTGGGAGACATGTGAATCCAGATATGAATCCAAAGGGAGCTGAGCTGGCAATAAAGACAAGAAGTAGCACTATGGCATACCTAATTAGCCTTTCCTTCAGAAGCCTGATTCTCCCAATTCCTGTATGATGAGTTTTAACTCAAACACTCCCCTGTTCCTCATGCCAATGACATTTGATCAGCTTGGTTCCCTAGTTTCGGTAGACATGTCCAGAAGGGTTCCAGTTTAACACCAAGTTGCAACTTCTAGCTACATTTTAATGCTGTCAAATATATCTCCTTCCCATATAAGGGGCTTTAACTTACCAAATTATAAACTCCTCTGAGGTCAGGAGTCACTATTTAGTTTCTTTCACAATACATGTCTAATTCTAGATGCTGCTGATTTCAGAGAAGACATTGTGTAGATGGCAATGGACCTCTTTTCATAGAGGTGAAAATAAGTAAATCATGGTGTTGCTGCTGCCAAGTCACTTCAGTCGTGTCCAACTCTGTGTGATCCCGTAGATGGTAGCCCACCAGGCTCCCCCATCCCTGGGATTCTCCAGGCAAGAACACTGGAGTGGGTTGCCATTTCCTTCCCCAATGCATGAAAGTGAAAAGTGAAAGGGAAGTCGCTCAGTCATGTCCGACTCTTCGTGACCCCATGGACCGCAGCCTACCAGGCTCCTCTGTCCATGGAATTTTCCAGGCAAGAGTACTGGAGTGGGGTGCCATCGCCTTCTCTGTCAGAGAAGCTAGGTAAGTGAATTAATATAGGATGTTTGTGGTGCAAGGGACCGACACTCAGGAGGGAGAACTTGGCCCAGAAAGGCTTTCTGAAGGAAAGAGACCTGAAAAATTAGGACTCAGCCTCAGCCTGGTGAAGGACTCTGGGAAGGGTGTCCCTGGCAGATGAGAAGAGAAGGAGACAGCAAGAGAGGGAGCCAGGAGGAAGGAAAGTGAAGTTGCTCAGTCATGTCCAACTCTTTGCGACCCCATGGACTGTAGCCTACCATGGTGTAGACTGCAGCAAAATGCATTTAGTTAAGAAAAAAATAATAGAAATTCCTGAATGGAGATTTGTGTTCCTTTGCCAACACTTCACATGCAACACAGAAAGAAATATTGTTTGTGCTACAGTCAAAACATATCCAGACTTTGATGACTTAATACCATTCTTTCTATTACCATCCTAGTCCAAGCCAACATCATCTCTCCCTTGGTTTTTTTGTAAAAACCTGCTAATTGATCCTTGCCCCTTTCCACCTCTATTCTGTTTGTTATTGTTGTTGTTTTAATATAAATTTATTTATTTTAATTGGAGGTTATTACTTTACAATATTGTATTGGTTTTGCCATACATCAACATGAATCTGCCACAGGT
The DNA here is from genome assembly GCF_042477335.2 of Ovis canadensis. NCBI lineage: Eukaryota > Metazoa > Chordata > Mammalia > Artiodactyla > Bovidae > Ovis > Ovis canadensis. The sequence goes on from NC_091252.1 coordinate 81,507,143, forward strand.
ATACACGTGTTCCCCATCCTGAACCCCCCTCCCTCCTCCCTCCCTGTACCATCCCCATGGGTCTTGGGGTTTTTAAAAAATTTAAGTCAGGTAATGTCTTTTAATCTTATATGCTCAATGCCTGAAAATGGCTGTTCATTTTTCTCATAACAAAGTCCTTGCAATGGCCTTCAAAGTCTACATTCTGTCACGGGACTGAGTTCTTTATAATAGACTAATAAACCATCATGACAAATAGAATTTTAGAAAGTTCTCAGAGATCTTAAAAATCCTGTATTTAATGAATATATGTAGTCAAAAAGCAAAACAAAATATGAGCTGAGAGTTCTAGCTCAGCCACAGAGTAATCATGTGATCTTGTCATTTTTTGTCTCTGACTATCTTTTTTCTTTATAAAAATTAATGACTTGACCCAGAGGGATGGTACGGGGAGGGAGGAGGGAGGGGTGTTCAAGATAGGGAACATGTGTATACCTGTGGCAGATTCATGTTGATGTATGGCAAAACCAATACAATATTGTAAAGTAATCAACCTCCAATTAAAATAAATAAATTTATATTTAAAACAAAATTAATGACTTGGCTCCAGATCATGTTTAAATATTTTTCCAGTTCTAGAATTTATAATATATTAAGAACATATGACTGAACTATGTTCAAAAATAATGTATTTATAGATTCATTTTTTCTAAAGTTATTCATGAATTTAGGTTAATCAATATACCCTTTTTGCCAGTCACCTTGTAAAAACCTGGAAAATTTGTTGAATAGAACTGCTTAGAATTAGTGTCTTAATTTGTGGTCATGGAATGTAGCCAGCATATCCACGTAAAAATCAAACCTTTGACTTTGGACAAATTGGAATAATATTCTTATCAAGTAAGTTAACTAACCATAGTCAAGTTAATCATCAGACGAAAGAATCATTCTTTCTTGATTCTTGAAACTACCTCCTTCAAGATGCTTCTCAAATTGTGCAGAGCATATCAATAATTATATTTTAATTGTGATGGTGATGATGATGGTGATGGTGATGATGATAATGGTGATAACATTTATTTAGGACTCACTGTATGCCAGGCACTGTTCTAAGCACTTCGTATGTGTTCAATGCTCAGTTGCTCAGTCATGTTCAACTCTTTGTGACCCCATGGACTGTAGCCTGCCAAGACTCCTCTGTCCATGGAAATTTCCAGGCAAAGATACTGGACTGGGTTGCCATTTCCTTCTCCAGGGTGTCCTCTGTGAGCTGAGGATCAAACACACATCCCTTGTATCTCCTGCATTGGCAGGTGGATTCTTTACCACTGTTCCACCTGGGAAGCCCCTGCAAGCACTTTATATACATAAACTTATTTGTCATAACAATATGATAAAATAGGTACTGATATCATTTGTTTTATTTTATTATTATTTTTTCTTTCTTTTTAAAATTTTTTACTTTACAATACTGTATTGGTTTTGCCATACATTGACATCAATCCACCACAGGTGTACATGAGTTCCCAACCCTGAACCTCCCTCCTACCTCCCTCCCCATATCATCTCTCTGGTTCATCCCAGTGCACCAGCCCCAAGCATCCTGTATCCTGTATCGAACCTAGACTAGCGATTCGTTTCTTACATGATAGTATACATGTTTCAATGCCATTCTTCCAAATGATCCCACCCTCTCCCTCTCCCACAGAGGCCAAAAGTCTGTTCTTTACATCTGTGTCTCTTTTGCTGTCTCGCATACAGGGTTATCATTACCATCTTTTTAATGTATGGAGATGTAAAGAACTTGTCAAAAAGTGTTGTAGTTGGGATGTAAAACTAGATAATGTGACTACAGAATTCATTCATTAAGTTATATTGTGTGATTGTTTTATGTAAGAGATATTAGCTTTTGGTTTTAGTTTTTTTTTTTTTTCAGTTTGTTCTCTCTTTTAGAGATTTATTTCATTGTTTAGAGCCACCTTATTAGGAAGATAAACTGAGGTATCTCTGATAAAATTTTTATATTTCTAATTATTTGAATCCTTTTTATTTCTCTCTTAGTGTTAAATGTTTTACATGATATTTCAAAAAGGGGGCCCTTATTTTCAAGCTCATTATCTTTAACATAAGACTCCACAAAATAATTCTCTATTTACATATCAGTCTTTATCTATGGAACTTGTTATTGTTAAAAAAAATGACGCAAAAAGAGTCAGACATGAATTAGCGACTAAAACACCAAAACAAAGTCTCTAAATTGTGTTTGACTCTTTTGTGTCCCCATAGATTATAAGTCTTCCAGGCTCTTCTGTCAGTGGGATTTGCCATGTAAGAATACTAGAGTGGGTTGCAATTTCTTTCTCCAGGGTATCTTCCCAACCCAGGGATCAAACCCATGTCTCCTGCATTGGTGTGTGGATTCTTTACCACTAAGCCAACAGGGATGCCCATCTATGGAACTATACCTATGTAAAACCTGATTTGGAATAAGTAGGTAATAATTCTTTGAAATCCTGTTATAATTATTAAAATTCTAAAAATTAAGCAAAGATTTGTTCTAATTCCTATATTGTTCTTTTGTTTGAAGAAAGTGAAAATAAGCAAGGTTTATTTGTGTAAATACATAAAAATATCTACCATTTATTGACGGTTTGGTATGTACTAAACTAATAATATATGATATCTCCAGTATTAACAACCTGAAAGGTTGATTTGCAAGATAAAGAAGTTAAACAATTACCCCAATTACTAAATTAATAAGTTGTTGTTGTTGTTGCTGTTCCATAGCTAATTCATGTCCGACTCTTAGCAACCCAGTGGACTGCAGTGAACCAGGCTTCTGTGTCCTTCACTGTCTCTTGGCATTTGCTCAAACTCATGTCCATTGTGTTGGTGATGCCATTCAACCATCTAATTCTCTGTTACTCCCTACTTCTCCTGCCCTGAATCTTTTCCAGCATCAGGATCTTTTCCAAAGAGTCAGCTCTTCACATCAGGTGGCCAATGGATTGGAGCTTCAGCTTCAGCATCAGACATTTCAATGAATATTCAGAGTTGATTTCCTTCGCTAGTGACTGGTTTGATCTCTTTACCATCTAAGGGACTCTCATGAGTCTTCTCCAAACCAGAATTTTGAAAACATCCATTCTTTGGCACTCAGCCTTCTTTATGGTCCAACTTTCACACCTGTACACGACTGCTGGAAAAGCCATATCTTTGACTATATGGACCTTTGTTGGCAAAGTGGTGTTTCTGCTTTTTAATACACTGTCTAGGTTGGTCATAGCTTTTCTTCTATGGAGCAATCATCTTTTAACTTCATGGCTACAAACAACATCTTCAGTGATTTTGGAGCCCAAGAAAATAAAGTCTGTCACTGCTACCGTTGTTTCCCCATCTATTTGCCATGAAATGATGAGAGCAGATGCCATGATCTTCATTTTTTGAATATTGAGTTTTAAGTCAGCTTTTTCACCCTCTTTTTAAAATTTTATCAAGAGGCACTTTAGTTCCTCATCGCTTTAAAGAGGTATCATCTGTGTGTCTGAGGTTGTTATTTCTCCTGGCAATCTTGATTCCAGTTTGTGAGTCATCCAGCCCAGCATTTCGCATGATGTAATCTGCATAGAAGTTAAATAAGCAGAGTGACAATATATAGTCTTGTCATAGTTCTTTCCTAATTTTGAACCAATCGATTGTTCCATGTTCAGTTCTAACTGTTGCTTCTTGTCCTGCCTACAGGTTTCTCAGGATACAGTTAAGGTGGTCTGGTATTCCCATCTTTTTAAGAATTTTCCACAGCTTGTGATCCACATAGTCAAAGGCTTTAGTATAGTCCATGAAGTAAAAATAGATGTTTTTTTGGGTTCCTTTGACTTTTCTATGATCTAACTGATGTTGAAAGTTTAATCTCTGGTTCCTCTGCCTTTTCTAAATCCAGCTTGTATGTCTGGAAGTTCTCAGTTCACTTCCAACTAAGCCTTGCTTGAAGGATTTTGAGCATTACCTTGTTAGCATGTGAAATGAATGTAATTGTATGGTAATTTGAACATTCTTTGACATTGCCTTTCTTTGGGATTGGAATGAAAACTGACCTTTTCCGGTCCTGTGACCACTGCTGAAAGAGTTTTCCAAATTTGCTGGCATATTGAGTGCAGCACTTTCACAGCATCATCTTTTAGGATTTGAAATAGATCAGCTAGAATTCCATCACCTCCACTAGTTTTGTTTATAGTAATGCCCTCTAAGGCCCACTTGACTTCACACTCCAAGATGTCTGGCTCTAGATAGGTGACCACGCCATTGTGGTTGTCTGGGTCATTAAGACCTTTTTGGTGTAGTTCTTCTGTGTATTTTTGTCACATCTCTTCTGCTTCTGTTAAGTCCTTGACATTTCTGTCCTTTATTGTGCCCATCACTGCATGAAATATTCCCTGGTATCTCTAATTTTCTTGAAGAGATCTCTAGTCTTTCCCATTCTATTGCTTTCCTCTATTTCTTTGCATTGTTCACTTAAGAAGCCTTTATTATCTCTCCTTGCTATTCTTTGGAACTCTGCATTCATTTGGGTATATCTTTCCCTTTATCCTTTGCCTTTCACTTTTCTTCTTTTTTCAGCTACTTATAAGGCCTCCTCAGACAACCATTTTGCCTTCTTGCATTTCTTTTTCTTGGGGATCATTTTGGTCACCACCTCCTGTACAATGTTATGAACCTCCATCTATAGTTCTCCGGGTACTCTCTTTATCAGATCTAATCCCTTGAATCTGTTCATCACCCCCACTGTATAATCATAAAGGGTTTCATTAGGTCATATCTGAATAATCTAAGCTGTGATTTTTGTGTTCTGGCAGAAGTTGAGCACATGTCTGTCTACTCCACCATTTTGATCAGGCAAAATTCAAATTACCTACTATACCCTAGCATCATAGAGATATACAAATATCAAAGTGTAATCTCTTTAACGATAAGAATCAGAAATGACTGAGTGATTCACACACACATACATAATGGTAGGAACCAGATTATATATATATATATATATATATGTATATATATATATATATATTTTTTTTTTTTCCCTTATCATGCCAAGTACAATGTTTTGATATATTCATTGTTTAGGAACTATGTCAGAAAGCTTGGAGTGTCGTGGTGAGATAGAATAGCTTCGTGTGTGGTCCTGAGTTCTCTTTCATATTCCAGGATCAGTAAGTTTTACCTAGTGTGGTAAGGGTTGATGTTCTTCAATCAGCCTCTGTTTCTATAATTCGTCTGTAAAGTTGGGTCTAATATTTGCTTACCTCTCAGGTTGTTGTATTTGTCTATTCACAAAATGCTTATTTGTTTTAAACCAAAACTGAGTGTCAGTAGTATGTCTATCAGTGACACAGTCTTTCCTGAGGTTAAAGAAGAGATTTCTGGCTTTCATCCTATTCCTAGTGTTGGCATTCTCCTTGGCACCTACCCTGGCTTCCTCCTCTTGGGAAGCCCTTCTAGTAGATTTACATTCTACCTTTTTAGGAGTCTCTGTTTAGACGTACTTAGGTATGACATATTTATTTATGTATTTCCTAGACCCTTCTAGCTAGTGGATTCTGACATCTTATTTCTACACTGTAAGTAACAGTTCAGTTCAGTTCAATTCAGTTGCTCAGTCGTGTCTGACTCTTTGCGACCCCATGAATCGCAGCACACCAGGCCTCCCTGTCCATCACCAACTCCCGGAGTTCACTCAGACTCATGTCCATCGAGTCAGTGATGCCATCCAGCCATCTCATCCTCGGTCGTCCCCTTCTCCTCCTGCCCCCAATCCCTCCCAGCAACAGTCTTTTCCAAAGAGTCAACTCTTCGCATGAGGTGGCCAAAGTACTGGAGTTTCAGCTTTAGCATCATTCTTTCCAAAGAAATCCCAGGGTTGATCTCCTTCAGAATGGACTGGTTGGATCTCCTTGCAGTCCAAGGGATTCTCAAGAGTCTTCTCCAACACCACAGTTAAAAAGCATCAATTCTTCGATGCTCAGCCTTCTTCACAGTCCAACTCTCACATCCGTACATGACCACAGGAAAAACCATAGCCTTGACTAGATGGACCTTAGTCGGCAAAGTAATGTCTCTGCTTTTGAATATGCTATCTAGGTTGGTCATAACTTTTCTTCCAAGGAGTAAGCGTCTTTTAATTTCATGGCTGCAATCACCATCTGCAGTGATTTTGGAGCCCCCCAAAATAAAGCCTGACACTGTTTCCACTGTTTCCCCATCTATTTCCCATGAAGTGATGGGACCAGAGGCCATGATCTTTGTTTTCTGAATGTTGAGCTTTAAGCCAACTTTTTCACTCTCCTCTTTCACTTTCATCAAGAGGCTTTTTAGCTCCTCTTCACTTTCTGCCATAAGGGTGGTGTCATCTGCATATCTGAGGTTATTGATATTTCTCCTGGCAATCTTGATTCAGCTTGTGCTTCCTCCAGCCCAGCGTTTCTCATGATGTACTCTGCATATAAGTTAAATAAGCAGGGTGACAATATACAGCCTTGACATACTCTTTTACCTATTTGGAACCTGCATCCAATAAAGATAATTAGGTCAATAACCTTCCGTTTCATCCCTTCTCTCTATTATATCTTGATCAGTCAATTTATAGTATGTGGTCCTTAAATTTCAAGTGCCTGTTCCTTTCTTGGGTCTTCCCTGGTGGCTCAGATGGTAAAGAATCTGTCTATAATGTGGGAGAGCCTGGTTCGATCCCTGGCTCGGGAGGATCCCCTGAAGAAGGGAGTGCCTACCCATTCCAGTATTCTTGCCTGGAGAATCCATGGGCAGAGGAACCTGGTGGGCTACAGTCTATGGGGTCACAAAGAATTGTTCACACTGAGCAACTAACACACTCACACTTTCATCTTTCACTTCTTTTTCACATCCCTTTCTTATTGGTGTGTACTGTTTTACCTGTCATCTCTCCCACCTTTGTAATCTTCTCATTCACTAGATTCACTTTCTCTTATCTGTCACTAAAGAGAAATCCTCCAAATCCCCAATCATCTAAAATCTTATCTGTGAAAACACTAACACCACAATGTATGAGCTGAAAGCATAAGAAACAGTCTTAGACACATTTTAAAAATATGACTGGAATGGAGCAATTACTTTATCTGGAAAGAAGCCTACAGTTTCATTTTAAAACAAAGGGAAAAAAAAGAAAAAGAAGAAAACAAAGGAAATATTTGTTTTTTACAGTGTATTTTTTTTTTTAGTCTTTTTTCCTAGAATCTAAACACACATTTAGAAGAGTGACCTCTATACCCTTGAAGTATAAGATGATATACCATGGTATTATGCTCCACACACATATTTTTAATGAAAAATGAGTTACTTTAGATCCCATCTTCCCATTACGAAAAAAATGGGGAAATATCTAAAGTGTGCAGCCTTCAGGCAAAATTGTAAAGGTTATGTGTTTTAAGTAAATGTGGACTTCCAGTGAAGTGTGACATCCCTCAAAATGGATTATAATCAGAAAGCAGCCAAAACTGATGAGCATCTTCTTATGCATAACGGTCACAACTTAAAGATTCATAAGCTGGCCTTCTCTAGGATCCCAAGGGCAGAAAATGATCACTAACCTACTGACAGACTGTCCTTTCCTTGAAACACTCCTCCAAAGGCAGATTAATGGGAGCTTTGTGGAAGATTACACTGTTAGAAAAAGACCATGAGAAATGTGTGCTAAGAAAGAGATTTACAGTACTCTGGAGAATAAGCATCATTTATAGGATACTGACAGTTATTTAGAGCACAGATCTCAGCCTTGGAAATGCTCAGGATTTCCACAAAATTGGGGACAGTTAGTAATTATTCACTCTTCCTTTATATCAATGCTTATTTCTGTGTTTCAGATAACACACACCTGAAAACTGAAAGACTCTACTCTCATAGTCTCTATTTGCCTAGAAGATATTAAAAATACTGAAGGAAAGGGTTTCAAGTGCCTTTTGTATCATAAGGCACTGGCTCAAATTTGAATGAATGAAAAACGATGTCGTTAATGATTTACCCAAGTTTGTATTTGAGGCTGATTGAAGACTACAGGGAATTTATCTTAATACATTTTTGTAGTTTCCATGGCAGTTAATTCTCAATCTGGCTGTACATCAGACTCATCAGGGCCTCTTAAAAATATGGATTCTTGGATCTCACCCCACATCATTAGTAGAATTTCTTGGTGAAGACATTTGAATCTTCTTTTTTTCAAAAGGACTCAAGATGAGTTAAATTTCAAAACCACAACTATGTGATGCCTGCATCAGGGTTTTGCACTTAGGTGATGTTCACTATGAATGAATCACTTACAAGATATATTTGAAAGGGAAGATGAAGTGAAAAATTTAATTCCACTGCCTATCAGTCCACCATTTCAGTCCCAGGTGGTTTTTTATTTATTCATTTTTTGATTGTATTTTGCTTTACCTTGAAATTTATTTACTTTCAAAAGTTTCTTTTAAAAGTAAAGATACATCTGAAAGTAGTATATAATAGTAGTGTTAGTAGTAGTAGTAATAGCAGTAGTAGCAGTAATAGTAATAAATACTCTTTGCAACTCTGCTTATTTCCTGTGTTTCTGTCCCCTCTTGATGCCCATACTGGCCTATTGAACTGCCCCTGAAAACATTGCCATGTCCCAATTCTTAGACTAATCAATATGTAGGATAGGAAGTATGTAAACATGTGGCAAATTTAACCTCAGCCTTCTCCAAGTCTGGGGTTGCCCATAGCAGACCAATTGATCCTCGAACAACATCTGTTTGAACTGCATAGATTTACTCTTACATGGTTATTTTTCTAAGTATTAAATATTACAAGTCCTACATGGTTGATGGTTGATTGAATCTGAAGTTGGGGAGGAAACACAGATATGGAATACTGCTACAGGTATATGTTATAAGTGGATTGACCTACACATTGTTCAAGGGTCAACAGTAATATTCTTTGGTATGAATATGCTTCAATTTGCTTATCCATTCTCCTATTGGTGGGCATTTGGATTATTTTCAGGTTTCACTATAATGAATATAGCTCTATTCCCTCTTAATTCTTTTTGTCCTATTACTGTTATACATACTACATATATATATGTAAAAAAATCCAGTAAGACATTATTATAATTATTAATTTATACAATTTATATTTATTAAAGAAGCTGATAAAGCAGAGTAAGTATATATTTATAAATTCATATATTTACCATCCTTTGTGCTGTTTCTGATTCTCTACATCTTTTTTCCCTGTGGATAAAATTTTCCATCTGGTATCATTTCCTTGCTCTGATATAAATTTGCTACCACCCACAGCTTTTGTGCTGTTATCAATATACTACATTTCTGTATGTATAGGCCCCCATATATAATTATATGCATATTGTTTTATATAATCACTTTTAAAATCATTTAAGGATATATAAAAGAAAAGATGTGTTTATACTGTTTTATTTTTATAATTATTTAACTGTATTTACTTGTGCTGTGTGTGTCTGTGTGTATGAATTTTTTTTTGATGAACTTTTTTTTTAGTTTTTATTTTTACTATATTTTACTTTACAATACTGTATTGGTTTTGCCATACATTGACATGAATCTGCCACGGGTGTACATGAGTTCCCAATTCTGAACCCCCCTCCCACCTCCCGCCCCATATCATCTCTCTGGATCATCCCCGTGCACCAGCCCCAAGCATCCCGTATCCTGTATCGGACATAGACTGGCGATTCGTTTCTTACATGATAGTATACATGTTTCAATGCCATTCTCCCTAATCATTCCATCCTCTCCCTCTCCCTCTCCCTCTCCCTCAGAGTCCAAAAGTCCATTTTATACATCTGTGTCTCTTTTGCTGTCTTGCATACAGGGTTATCCTTACCATCTTTCTAAATTCCATATATATGTGTTAGTATACAGTATTGGTGTTTTTCTTTCTGGCTTACTTCACTCTGTATAATCGGCTCCAGTTTCATACATCTCATTAGAACTGATTCAAATGTATTCTTTTTAATGGCTGAGTGATACTCGATTGTGTATATGTACTTTCATCTGGGGTAACTTGCTTTCAGCTTGAAGAATTTTCTTTAGGATTTTATTTTATTATTTTGTAAGGTGGCCCTGCTAGAAATAAATTCATTTAGTATTTCTTTATCTGAGAATATCTTTATTTCACCTTCATTTTTGAGAAACAATTTTGCTGGAGTCTTAGTTAATAGCTTTTTATTTCAGCACTTAAAAAATTGTTTTTATTGAAGGATAATTGCTTAACAGAATTTTGTTGTTTTCTGTCAAACCTCAACCTGAATCGGCCATAGGTATACATATATCCCTCCTTTTGAAGCTTCCCCTGCATCTCCCTCAGCACTTTGACTATTTCAGCACTCTGACTATGTTATTCAAGTGCCTTCTGGCCACCTTTGGCCAGACCATGAGATCATTTCTTAATTAGGTGAAATTCAACTGCATGTAATGAATTGTTTTTCTCTTGCCGCTTTCAAGATGTTCTTTTTCTTGATTTTCACAGCTTTTACTATAAAGTACCTGAGTGTGGATCTTTTTGTATTTATCCTACTTGGAATTCATTTTTGCCTCTATTGATAAAAGGTTTTCAATAAATCTGGAGAGTTTCCAGACAATTTTTCTTTGAATATTTTTTTCTGTTCCATTTCCTTTCCCCACTTCTTTTTGGTACTCCTATTATATGTATGCTATAATATACATAGCATACAAAGGGTTTTATATTTCTCTGAGGCTGTGTTCATTTTTAAAAATTCTATTTCCTATCTTTTTGAATTGTATAATTATTGATGTATCTTCAGGTTCAACTATTCTTTCTTTTTGAAGTTCAAACCTACCATTGAGTTCTTCATTTATTGTACTTTTCAACTCTAGAATTTCTTCTTGATTCTTCCATAATGTCTATATTTTTAATGACGTTTGGTTAGGCATTTATTTCTTTAAGCATGATTTCCTTAGTTCTTTGAATATATTTATAAAAGATACTTTGAAGGCTTTGTTATAGCTGACATCTGGTCTATTTCCCAGACAATTTTAGTTGCTTGCTTTTTAAAAAGTATGTATGAGTCACACTTTCCTGGTTTCTTTTTTTTTTTTTTTAGTATAGCACAAGATTTCTTTTGTTTTCTATTGTTGAAAACCACACATTTTAGGTAATATACTGTAACAACTCTGTATACTGATTCTCCTATCCCCTCCCTGGAGATTGTTTCTGTTGTTTGTGCTTTTATTTGTTTTGTACCTTGACTAGACTATTTTAGTGAAGCCTATTTCCCTCAGTGTGAAGTGTTTGATTGTGTTTCTCAAAGGATGCATGTAATCTTGGGTGTGCACATACTCACTTTGGGGTGACAGTGGTTTAATCAAGATGTCATTGACTGTCTCTTTTCCTGGTCTCTCTGTTAAACTGTATATCTCATTTGTTATTATACTCAAATTTAGGCTTCATTAATTACTGACCAAATGCTCTATTGTTTTAAACAATGTCTGGGAGGTTACCTTCTCCATATTCTGATTCAATTAAATTTGGACATGAGTAATTTTGAGGCTAAACTTTGGTTTGTTCTGAGGAGAGGAGGTGATCAGGTTAGAAATAGGACTGTTTTGGTGTGATAATTCTTCTTAGTGGCAAACCCTTAACCATTGTAGCCTCCAGAGTTGTCACAACCACACCTAAAATGTGTGGTTTTCAACAACAAGAGAACTCTGTCCCACTTTTATTTAATTTTGATAGATAGCAGAATAATTAAGCCTTACCTATTTCAGAGAGTAAAAATAAATAACTTCTCACTGTTCAATTATTCTAGGGATTTAGCTATAAGGGTTGATACTTACATGAAAGAAATTTGCATTTTTTCCCTGAGATACTTACCCAGAGCCCTTATTATAGGTATAGTCTATGTCAAGGATGTTCACATATTTGCAGGATTTGGCTCCTTGTTTTTTATCTGACATCATTTAGAAATGAGCCTGTTATAAACATTCCTTTTAGTAATTTTTTTTAATTTTTATTTTTACTTTATTTTACTGTACAATACTGTATTGGTTTTGCCATACATTGACATGAATCCACCACGGGTGTACATGCGATCCCAAACTTGAACCCCCCTCCCACCTCCCTCCCCACAACATCCTTCTGGGTCATCCCAGTGTACCAGCCCCAAGCATGCTGTATCCTGCATCGGACATAGACTGGTGATTCGATTCTTACATGATAGTATACATGTTTCAATGCCATTCTCCCAAATCATCCCACCCTCTCCCTCTCCCTCTGAGTCCAAAAGTCCGCTATACACATCTGTGTCTCTTTTGCTGTCTTGCATACAGGGTCATCATTGCCATCTTTCTGAATTCCATATATATGTGTTAGTATACTGTATTGGTGTTTTCCTTTCTGGCTTACTTCACTCTGTATAATCGGCTCCAGTTTCATCCATCTCATCAGAACTGATTCAAATGTATTCTTTTTAACGGCGGAGTAATACTCCATTGTGTATGTGTACCACAGCTTTCTTATCTATTCATCTGCTGATGGACATCTAGGTTGTTTCAAACTGCCATATGACCCAGCAATCCCACTGCTGGGCATACACACTGAGGAAACCAGAATTGAAAGAGACACATGTACCCCAGTGTTCATCACAGCACTGTTTATAATAGCCAGGACATGGAAACAACCTAGATGCCCTTTTAGTAATTTTTTAAAAAAATAATTATTTTAATTGGAGGTTAATTACTTTGCAATGTTGTAGTGGTTTTGCTGTACATTGACATGAATCAGCCATGGGTGTACATGTGTTCCCCATCCTGAACCCCCTCCCACCATTTTTATACTATTTTTTCATAGTAGTAATTTTCTTTTTTTTTTTTTTTCCTGCACATGTATATTCCCTAGAAATTACCATGGCAATTTTTCAAAATGAAGATGTAGTTTTAGTGATTTGTGAAAGTACTATACAATAACTAGGGAGTTTGACCTAAAAGGCTTTTGAGTTTGGTATTCCTCACCAATGAAGAAACAAGCTGGTATATTTTTCCTTCTTTGCTCACTAAATATAGCATATTGTATAGTTATTAAAATTCACTCTAGTCAACATCCATGGAGACTGCAAGCTTACCTAAATACTCAAGGGAGCTGGAATTGCAAAAATTGTGTCAGAAACAAAGTATAGAAGGGCAACTTACTTGCATGTTTTGTCAAAGTAGAAGTAGACTATTGAACATTATGAAATTGATTTATTGACTTTGGTCACTACTATCGGAAATATTAGAAAATTTTATACTGATTGATATGAAATTGATCACTTCATTGATCACTCAATTAAGCTTAAAATTTCAGAAGGATACCCTGAGCTCCTTAACTATGTTTCAGGTTGTTAAATTAGAGATGTTTATACTTGTCTCCTAGAGAAAGAAATGGCAACCCACTCCAGTGTTCTTGCCTGGAGAATCCCAGGGATGGGGGAGCCTGGTGGGCTGCTGTCTATGGGGTTGCACAGAGTCGGACACAACTGAAGCGACTTAGCAGCAGCAGCAGCATACTTGTCTCCTACAGACTTTGTGTCTTGAGTTTTCTGTGCAGAAAGAAAGATGTTTGCATAGAGAATGACTTGTGAAGTGCAAATAGTTTTCATCTATCCAAGATCTTGCTGTCCCAAGGCTCAACTTCAGGAGAATCTGCTTCCAAACTCACACACTTTGCTGTTGCCAGATCTCAAGTTCTTGCTGGCTGGTTGCTTGAGATAATCAGTTTCTTGCCACATGGGCTTCTCCATGGGGAAGCTTGCATAACATCTGCCTTCTCTAGAGCAAGCCAGCAAGAGAGAAAGAGAATGGGTGGGCATGAGAGTGAAAGTGGGAGGGGGAGAGGGAGAGAGAGAGGGAGAGAGAGAGGAAGTGATAGAGGTCATGGTCTATTTGTAACCTAATTGTGGAAGTGCTATCCCATTACTTTTGCCAAATTCTACTTATTAGAAGCATATCACTAGGTCCAGTGACTCAAGGGAAAGACAGTGCATAAAAAGTGAATACCAGAATGCAGGACTATATTAGAGAGTAGTAGTACAGTATTATGAACAGAATCACAGTGCTTGCATTTGTCATCCACTCTTTTTTGATAAGAGTTTAGCTTTTAGTCATTTTATGATCTTGATTTTAAAGCCATTATACTAATATGGTTGAAGCAGGAATCACAGTGAAGTTTTTTGCAGTGACAGCATTAAAGGACATAAGTACCCATTAAAGGACATAAGTACCCTCTGCTAGCAGGGCTTCCCAGGTGGTGCAGTTGGTAAAGACTCCACTGGCAAATGTAGGAGATACAAGAGACGCATATTTGATCCCTGGGTTGGGAAGATCTCCAGGAGAAAATGGCAACCCACTCCAGTTTTCTTGCCCAGAAATGGACAGAGGAGCCTGGCGGGCTGTTGTCGCAAAGAATCGGACATGGCAGAGCACAAGGACAAGCATGAACGCTCTGTTAGCATTATCACTTGTGTTTGCTGAGATTTTTTGCAGACAATTATTACTACCTCTACTTTCTGTATGTCATCCCATTGAAAATATTTAGGAAGACCTGTCGCTATTTGTCTCAGTTTAGTTCAGTCTCTCAGTCATGTCCGACTCTTTGCAATCCCATGGGCTGCAGCACGCCTGACATCCCTGTCCATCACCAACTCCTGGAGTTTAATCAAACTCATGTCCACTGAGTCAGTGATGCCATCCAACCATCTCATCCTCTGTCATCTCCTTCTCCTCCTGCCTTCAATCTTTCCCAGAATCAGGGTCTTTTCCAATGAGTCAGTTCTTCACATCAGGTGGCCAAAGTATTGGAGTTTCAGCTTCAGCATCAGTCCTTCCAAAGCATATTCAGGACTGATTTCCATCACCCCAGTTCAAAAGCATCAATTCTTTGGCACTCAGCTTTCTTTATAGTCCACCTCTCACATCCATACATGACTACTGGAAAGACCATAGCTTTGATTAGATGGACCTTTGTTGGCAAAGTAATGTCTCTGCTTTTTAATA
Organism: Ovis canadensis; assembly: GCF_042477335.2. Lineage (NCBI taxonomy): Eukaryota > Metazoa > Chordata > Mammalia > Artiodactyla > Bovidae > Ovis > Ovis canadensis. The sequence goes on from NC_091252.1 coordinate 81,522,199, forward strand.
TGCTTTCTAGGTTGGTCATAACTTTTCTTCCAAAGAACAAGCGTCTTTCAATTTCATGAGTGCAGTCACCATCTGCAGTGATTTTGAAGCCCCCAAAATAAAGTCTGTCACTGTTTCTACTGTTTACCCATCTATTTGCCATAAAGTGATGAGACCAGATGCCAGGATCTTAGTTTTCTGAATGTTGAGCTTTAAGCCAACTTTTTCTCTCCTCTTTCACTTTCATCAAGAGGTTTTTCAGTTCCTCTTTGCTTTCTGCCATAAGTGTGGTGTCATAAATGAGGTTATTGATATTTCTCCTGGTAATCTTGACTCCAGCTTGTGCCTCATCCAGTCCAGCGTTTCTCATGATGTACTCTGCATAGAAGTTAAATAAGCAGGGTGACAATATACAGCCTTGACGTACTCCTTTTCCTATTTGGAACCAGTCCGTTGTTCCATGTCCAGTTCTAACTGTTGCTTCTTGACCTGCATACAGATTTCTCAGAAGGCAGGTCAGGTGGTCTGGTATTCCCATCTCTTTAAGAACTTTCCACAGTTTGTTGTTTCCACCATTTGTCTGAATATACCTTTATAGGCTTCTCCATGGTCCTAGAGGTAAAGAACTCACCTGTCAATGCAGGAGAGTTAAAAAATGCAGGTTTGATCCCTGGATGGGGAAGATTCCCTGGAGGAGGGAATGGGAACTCAATCCAGTATTCTTGCCTGGGAAATCCTAGGAACAGAGGAGCCTGGTGAGCTACAGTCCATAGGCTTGCAAAGAATCAGATATGAATTGAAGTGACTTAACACACACACTGTGTAGATGGTGTTTCTTGATTGGATTTATTATATTATCCATAGGAGAAACTATATTAAGAATCAGATATGATTGAAGTGACTTACACATACTGTGTAGATGGTATTTCTCAATTGGATTTATTATATTATCCATAGGAGAAACTATATTAAAAGCAGGAGCATTTTATTTTATAGAAATTGGTTTGATTTTGTAGGATTTTTGTTTTCAAAATGGTAAATAGTAAAACAGCGCAATACACATAAATACAAATGCAGAATCCATTTCATAAATCCAAAATATTCTCTTATTTATTGAGCTAAGTGAGGTCTGATTCTTGAAAGGATTGGGCTAGTCAGTTGAAATAAAGGAAAATTGCGGGGGGGGGGAAGGAAAGAAAATATCCTCTTTTAGTTCATTGGAAAAACATTTTTAAATCACAAAATTTCAAGTCTTTATGCACAATTCTCATGATAAGGAAAATAACATGTGAATGGTATACCCTTTTAGTGAGATAAGAAAGACCTAATATATTTTCTAAATATGATATGGCTTATATTGAACTTCAAAAATATGCTGTTATATTTCAAAGAACATAATGTAACACTTGGTTTATATACACCTATATGTTATAATAGCATTATGGCTATAGGAAAGCATCTAACCCTCCTTCTTCACTTGTAGAAGGGAGACAAATACTGCTACTATATAGTACTTATCTCATAAGATATTTTATTGATTAAGTGATAAACTATAAACATGTTAAGGATCAGGTCTTGTTTTCACTAATTGTTGAATCCCTAGTACCCCTGTAACAATGCCTGGAACTCAGACTGTTAAGCCAATATGTCCAGTTTAGTACCTGACACACAGTAAACATCCAATAAATACTGACAATTGTGATTATCTATCCAACAATAAAATACATTTTTCTAAAGTCAGTGAGGATGTTTTAAGTCAAAATATTCAAACAGAAGTTGCAGGACCACCTGTCAGGAACTGGAAGATATTGCTCTGTTAGAAAGATTTATTGGTGTACATGATTTTAAGTTATGATACGTTGTAACTGCTTTTTTAGAATTGATGAATTGATATGCTTACCTCCCTTTTGAGCATTACAGAACATAGTTACAATTTTACTGTCTCCCCATGCTCTTCTCTGGTCAAATTAGGGTGAGAAAATTAGTACAAAAGACTCAAAGACCCTGATTTACTAAAATTTTGATTTAGATCAGTTTGATCTATCTCCTCTAGAATCAACAGCTCAATAATACTTGAAAGGGAAAATTTTATATATATTTCTCTTCAAGATAAATTAAATATTATAATTCTTTCATGTTTTTTAAGCAACAAGGAAATTGTATGTGATAATACTAAAATAATTCATTCAATAAATTCTTCAAAAAGGTAATTAAATCTTTTAATGAACTTATTTCTCTAAATTGAACAGTAAATTATGTCAAATAATTACTCTAAAAAGATAGCTTTTGACCAGCAGTGACAAGAGTCAGAAACACTTGGATTCTAACCCCAGCCTCCTTATTTCCTGCTAAGAGACCTTGAGAAGGTTTGTACATAGAACTGTTACATAGAGCTATTGCAACTTTGAATGGAGGTAATAGATTTTAAACACTTAACAGAATCTCCCTACATTATTATTAAACCAATACATGTTAGCTATAAAATTCAGTCATATTACTAAATGGACACAGTCTGAGTATTCTTTTCTTCTTGAAGAATTAAATATTTGACTTCAAGTCTGTTGTTATTTTCCTAATGCAGCACCAGGAGAGGAAGCAACAAAGTGAGTGATCCCTCTTTCTCCAACCTTTAGTCCATTGTTCCAACGTATGATTTCCTAAGCCCAGACCAGAGGAGTAACAAGAGCCGACATGTATTCCCATTGTGACTTTCTCTGACAACTCACAGCAGGCTAGAATAAAAGAGGGTGGAATATGCTGAGTTATTTTTTTTAATCTTAAAAATTTTAGATTCTCTTCATTTTCTTTCTGCTTGATGTATTCTGAAAATAGTTTGCACAAGTTAAATTTCATCTTTTTCTTCTAGGATACTATTAATACGTATGTTTAAAATCTGGTTTTCTTTTATTTTCTGTGAAATTGTAAGACACACACACACACATAAAATGTGACAATATATATTCTCACATGTTTTATGTTCCTAGATTTCTGTTTTGGGACTTTTATATTACATTAAGATCTCATATTTCCATATTTGCAACTGTTCTAAGCTAGGATAACATATGAGTGACATTTTGATATTATGAATTTCATTTTCTCAGTTATTTTTTACATGGCACCTTTGCCTACATTGAATTTTTTCCATGGATATGATCATTAATTGTATTTTTCCAGTTTCAGCTTGGTCATTTATAGTCCTTGCCTTGAAAAATACATTTAAAACAGAGTTAGGGTCCAGAAAAATGACTGTGTTAGGGTCCAGAACAATGAAATGACATAGTCATAGTCTATGACTATGACTTCTTATAGTCATAGTTCTGTGCCAGTCCAGATTTGATGCAGGATACAGGATGCTTGGGGTGGTGCACTGGGATGACCCAGAGGGATGGTGCGGGGAGGGAGGTGGGAGGGGTGTTCAGGATGGGAAACACATGTACACCCGTGGTGGATTCATGCTGATGTATGGCAAAACCAATACAATATTGTAAAGTTAAAAAAAAATAATAAAAAATAAATGATAAATGGTTAAAAAAAGAAGTTCTGTGCCTTATAGGTCTATAGATTATAATTGATTTTTATAATTAGCCAACATAACTCTTTTTGTATAATATTTTGATAAACTTTTTATGTATTACTTTGTTAAACCTTACTTTTTTAGAACAGTTTTACTGTTGTGGAACAAATTTACAGAAAAGTTGCTGAGATAGTACGGCTAATTCCCATAAACCCAAGTTCCTTTATTAATATCTTATGTTAATATATTTTGTTATACTTCTGTCTCTTACTAAAATCTGTGCTTTATTCAGGTTTTCTTAGTTTTTACCTAATATCTGTTTTCTCTTCTCGGATTCCACATTACATTTAGCTGTCGTGTCTCCTTAGGCTCCTCTTGGCTCTGACAGTTTCTCAGATTTTCCTAATCTATAATGACCTTGACAATTTGGGGGAGTAATTTGTAGAATGTTCTTTAGCTAAGAGTTGTCTGATCTTTTTCTCTCATAATTTGACTGGAGTTCCAGGTCCATATAGGTAAAGTGCCATTCTCATCATATCATATCAAGGGTAAATGCTATCAACCTTTTTTATCACTGTTTATGTTAACTTTGATCATCTGCATTTTGTGCATTTTTAAAAATTAAGTTGCTCATTTAAAGGCCGTTTTCATTAGGATACCAAATATTGTGCAGACATTGTGTTGATGTGTTTGTGTTTGGGAATGTCTGGTCTGAACCAGCTTTCCCACTGTTTCATCTTGCGCATCGTCCACTGGCACAGCTTAAGGTGAAGTTGAGAAAGGGGTAGGCCTCTTATTTTAACCCAGAGGCATGAGCCCATCCAAGGGAAGATTCTAATCTGGGCTGAAGCTAGATGAGTGAAAGTAGGGGTTGACTATGATTACTTGGAAGTGGGTCTTATAAGAAATAGACAGTGGTCAGAGCCCAGACACGTAGACTCTTAGCAACCTATCTTCAGATAGAAAACAGTGTGTGCGTGCGTGCTAAATTGCTTCAGTCATGTCTGACTCTTTGCAACCCTTTAGACTGTAGGCTGCCAGGCTGTTCTGTCCAAGGGATTCTCCATACAAGAATACTGGAGTGGGTTGTCATGCCCTCCTCCAGGGGATCTTCCAGATTCAAGGATTGAACCTGCATCTTGCATGTCTCCTGTGTTGGCAAGTGAGCTTTTACTACTAGCGCCACCTGGGAAGCCCAGGAAATGGGGTACCCAATTGCAAACCACTGGAGAGTCTCAATTATAAAAATTGGGAGAATAAAATATACTGAAAAAAATAAAATCAGCACTCTTGTGTGCACATGCTTTCTCAGGACTAATGCTGGTACTTCAATTCGGACTGATTTTAGACTTCCCTGTCAGAATTGCACTAGTTGCTCTCTTTGCTTGGTTGGACTTGCAGAGAGATGGCTTTGGTGACCCCAGCTAAACATTTGGAGGAGGACTCGGCTGATTTTAATATAGTATCAAGAAACTGAACACTCTGATCATTCATTTACATGAAATAAAATTGAAGGACAAGGTGCCAATAGTTCAATTGTATAGAGTAAGTAGCATGCCCAGAATGAGAACTCAGAATCCTCATTTTTTTTCCTGTTCTTTATTCCTATTATGGTTTTTTTTTTTAAATAAATCTCTCTAAAATGATTATTACATTTTTGTGTTATTTCTTTAAGTAATATTTATTTTATCCAGATATTCTATTTTAACTAATTTTTTTTTTCACATAACAGTATCAAATCATTTAAGGGCTTTACTGGCTTTTTATTACTTCTTATATCAAGCACCAGATTTTGAATTACATATTGGTCTATTTTCACTGTTGATGAAAGGGCAAAGCTATGCTTCAGTTTATCTCTGTTGACTGTGCAAGAGAAAAAAATACTCTTAATTGATTCTCAATCATAGGGTGTCCTTACAGAATTATCTTGTAAAACAGAAAAACATTTTTTCTTGCCTTTACACACAAAGCAAATTAGATCTTAGAGACCTTGGGGGAATAAATATGAAATGCATATTGTGTGAGGTAATATCAATTGATAGAATTCCTTTCTACTCTATCTTAAGAAAAAACTAACATTTTTCCTTTTGTTTTTGTCCTATAGGTTTTATAACTTTATTAGTGTTTACTTTTAAAAATCAAAAGAGCATCTGAATGTCATAAATTTAAACATTATTAAAATTAATTTCTTCATAAACCTTTACTAGTTTTTTATGATTTATTCTTTCCAGACCATAACCTGTTTTCTTTTTTAAAGCACACAGAATTTTAGCTACCAAATGCTCTAGGACACTTGAAGCAAAACTGACTCGAGTAAAAATTCACTTTCAAGAAATACTATAAATAGTAGATATTTCTAATTAGCTCTTGTTATAATGGTAGAACATATATAATACTGGTCAAACTAGAAAAAAATCTCAATGTGATAACACACATAAAATCCATAGTGTATGGAATATAAAATTATAATAAAACATCTGCTAAGGAACATTTAAGCCAAGAAAAGGATGACTGTATTGACATTATTTTTGTTGCCTATCAGGGATAATTTACAATAACACACCTCTAGTACACAAATAGATGTGTAGCACATGCATTTCAACAAGAGATTTCAGTGAATACAAAATTAGCTTAGAAAGAGACTAGCAAACTTGAAATGTTCACACATAACTTGCCACCTCTTAAAGAAAAAACAACAAAACAAAATTCACAAGCTCTTTAAAGAGTAATGGTGAGAAATGAAGCGTCTGAGGCACTGAGTAATGAAGTCTTTGTGATAGCTTCAATTCACTAAACAGAATATGTCTTCTGTCCTCACTCTAAGTTATGAGCATGTTCAAGATCAAAACAAGATCAAGAAGCAAAACCAGTAACTGACAGTTTTCAAGTGAAAAAGGAAAAAGAAAAAAGGAGAATGTGTATCCAATACAAGTTCACTCTGCCGTGATTACTATTATATTCCCAATTTATCTGTAGTGCTTAGTATATAATAGCCACTTATATTTTTGTTGACTGACTTCTAAAGGAAAAGTATTAGTAGAGATCAGAATCATAGCAAACTATTAGAAATTCATAGATTGATTAAAAATGTCATTGTAGGTCAAGCTGCCAGTTTCTCTCTTTTCCGGAACCAATAGCAAGAACGGTAGTTTTTCTCCTTGCCCCTCCTTTGTCAAATGTGCTATGAACTGAATGTCTGAATCTGGTAACAGGTGAAAAGAGGAGGTGGGTAAATATGGGTCAGAATGTTTGGCAATAATAATCAATTTGTAATAATTTTTGAACAGAAGTTATTTATTAAGTAAATACACAAGGAAATAATATAGTTTATAAGAGTAAATAAGAGATTGTTCTTTACAGAAAGGAGGGTGAGATGAATTGGGAGATTAGGTTTGACATAAATATACTACCATGTGTAAAATAGATAGCTGTGGGAACTTGCTATGTAGCACCTGCTCTGTGATGACCTAGATGGATGGGATGGGGATGGAGGGAGGGAGGTCCAAGAGGGAAGGGATATTTATACACATATAGTTGATTCACTTCATTGTGTAGCAGAAACTAACACAACATTGTAAAGCAATTATACTCCAATTTTTTAAAAAGATATTGTTCTTGGAACACACAATACAAGAACTGTAGACATATAAAAGAAGCATAGAAACATCATTAAAAAGGAAAAATGAAAAGGAATAGATGTTTTAGTCATAAAAATGTGTAAAATTATATCAAGTATTTCTATAACTTATCAGGGTCTCATTTCATTGAAAAGGAACCTAATTGTTCAGAGCATGAAAATTATTGATCTACTTTATTACAGTGAACTTTAACCTTGTTCACTCACGTCTCATTTTCATAGGACACAGTTTAAAGATCATTATATGATGAATCATAGTTTTGCCACCTAGGATTTACAGACAAATTCACTTCATTAATAAGTAGGGAAGACAAGAAACTTGATTGCTACGGTGATTTTTTTTTTCTTCTAGAAAATTGTTTCTTTCTGAAAATCCTGTGTTCTAGAGTTCTCTTTAGTGGAATTTCTAAATGACAGGTGGATGAAACTTTTCCTCTTTTGCATTTGTCTTGGTTACAAGAAATTATCTAATTCCATCCCTCAGTGCCCCCCAGGTCAGTTACACCTGTATATGCAACATTATCTGAATTGGAAATATCCTTTAAAAAATCATTCATTTACATGTCCTTTTAGAAGAACAAACAATAATTCCTTGCCCTTTTTTTTATTGCTCTTTAAATAAAATACTTGACAAAACCCTACATAAATATGCTTTAAACTTTTGGATTATTAGCTCATCCATATAGGAGGCATTCTCAGAAAAAAATTTCTTAGTTCTCTAAGTTTTTTTATATGGCTAAATGCGGGACTTATTTCTAGCACTGCATTTTTCTTTTTCTTCCTGGACCAGAATGAGATATGGTAGTTGACAATACAAAACAAGTCATATATGTTAAATCAACAAAATATTCCACTGCACTTTCTTTGAAAAGAGGCACTAACCAGTGACCAAGTATTCTAGGCAAGCTGAGTATTAATATTTTTTTCATAAAATTGGTAATAAAAATACTTGTTTTGTCTTAATAATTAGAGTACAAGTTTGGTTACCACAATAAAAATAAAAGTAACACTTAGCAGTCTGGAGGTAGACAGCACAAGGCTAGTAGGGATATTCAGATTCCTTCCAACTTGTTGTTCTGTCCGCCCCTTTGATGTTGTTCTCATCTTCAGTGTTCGTGAGAACTCTCTGTGCCATCCACATTGCAGTTTGGAAGGAGATGAGTATAGACCTTCCTTTAAGAATGGGATATGGAAGTTCTATTATGCTCCGTATATCCCATTGTAACTTAGTTACAACAGCATAGTTAGCTCCATGAGATATTGAGAAGTTTGTTCTGTTTTTTGGTTGGCCATGTATCCAACTAGGAATTCTTATTATGCAAGAAGGGGAGAATGAATTTTTGTCAGCAACTATCATTTTCTGTTCCACTTCCCAGATCTTAAGATTGCCTTGAAGTTCAAGTAAAATGATGGATGGAGAGGAGATAACACATGGTACCTGTTAAAACAGTAAAAAAGGTGGTTACTGGTCTTGAAGACAGCTACTAGGACCCGAAAGGGAAAACAGCTAAATTACCTTAAATAAAAGAATTAGGTGATATTTATCTTCCCTTCCTATTCCTTGTATTATGATCTTAAAGTTGTCTTTGTACCTTTATTAAGTAATTGTCTGGTCTTTATGTACACTCATCATGACTAGGATGACTGCTTGGCAAATTATCTTGTCTAACACAGATATTTTCTTTCCTTAGAAACACCGATATTTTCTTTCCTTCAAACATTTCTCCCTCCTTAATCTGACTTCAACTGTCGGTAGTTCCAATCACTATCCTCACTTCTATCTCATGCTCGTAGCATAAATGTTTATATCTTGATAAGTTCTTTGTGTGGTTTCTATAAAACTAGGAAACAAGTTGAAAAAGGATATACCTCAGGAATTATGGCAATAATCAGGTCATTTAGTCTGTAATTCACAATTGGAGTGGGCAGTTAAATGGGTCTCCTCCCTACTGAGAACCCTGAAGCACTGTGAAATGTGGGACCTGGAACACTGACTGGATTTAGCCAGGAATTCAATATTAAAATGGGTCACCTCAGACATATAATAACACTTGTCAGATGATAAAGTTTAATAGCATTAACATAAATCTTGGGTTCAGGCTAGGTACTTAGCGTCCACCTATCTTGTTTTAAGTCAGTTTGAAAGAGACAGAGGGGGAGACAATTACAGATTACAGAATCTCTGAGTCAGAATAAAATGTAAAGGTCAATTCACTCAACTTCCCTTCCAAAGCAGAAGTCTCTTTTCACCTTCTCAAACTGGTGTTCATTCTATTTTTGCTTGGAAACTCACTGCTTCCTGAGACTGCTTATTGTTCTATTGTTTACAATATTGAGAAGTCCTCTAGTCTTTGTGCTGATATCTTTTCTGTTTTCTAACTGCCTATCTGTGGATTATATGAATTGAACTTCGTTGAATGCTGTGAGAATCCACAAAACTGCTTTCTTTTTAATTTGGAGTTTGGTTACTAGACAAAATCTTCTGGAGATTTGGTGTTTTGTTACTAAACACTAAAATCCCTGCATAAATTCAGTTCCATGACCAAATCTTTACTGAGTACTTGTGGTAAGCTATACACTGACTTTCTATACCTGTATGTCTTATGACAGTCAAATGGGTTATGTTACAGTACAGTAACTGAGTTGGGAAGATCCCCTGGAGGAAAGCATGGCAACCCACTCCACTGTTCTTGCCTGGAGAATCCCATGAACAGAGAAGACTGGCAGGCTTAGTCCTTAGGGTCGCAAAGAGTCAGACATGGCTGACGCAACTTAGCACTCATGCATCGTGAAATAACAAACAACGCTTAACATCTTAGTGGTTCCTCTGTCCGTGAGATTCTCCAGGTAAGAATGCTGGAGTGGTTTGCTATGCCCTCCTCCAAGGGATCTTCCCAGTTCAGGGACTGAACCCAGGTCTTCCGCATTGCAGGCAGATTCTTTACCATCTGAGCCACCAGAGAAGCCCAAAACAAACAAAAAAGGTTTATTTATTCCTCACACTACCTGTTGTCTCAGGTTTACGGGGCTCTGCTTCATGCTGTTTTCATTCAGGGAAATGTAGCTTTCATGAGCTGTAAGACTGCTGGTTAACATGGAAACAGGACAGCAATATGTTAGAATATTTCCTTTAAGAATGTTTACTCTAACGAGACCACATAGCTTCCACTCACATTTTACTGAATAAACTGTATTATTAAAAAGAAGCACAATCCTACCATGAATCTGAAAGAAGGCAAGCCAGAAATACTCATTCTGTTCATTCTCCAGTAAAGTGTTGATGACAAATGCAATATTTGGTCAACAAATGGCCATATTTTTTATTACCATGTGCAAAAATACACTTTAAATTTCCCAATGGAGACAACGCGCAAGTCTCATCCAGTGACAGTGTAAATCTCATAGATTATCACATCTGAATAATAAGTGGTAGGCTGTCCTTCATGTCTGAATATGGCTCCTTTTAATCTGGAGATATGTGAATTAAAGATATAAGTTAGTTTCCTCTTACAGTCCAATATTCATTGGTCATAATAAAATAGGATAACTTCAATAAACATTCTGACTTGGAAAGGGAATAAAGAAAAATATATAATAGATGCTAGTCTGGTACCGAACAATTCTACTAACCCCATAGAGTCAAAATATTCATAATTGCTTCCTAGGTGGCTCAGTTGATAAAGAGTCCAACCTGCAATGCAGAGGCCACTTGCCAATGCAGGAGACCAGTGTTTGATCCCTGGGTTGGGAAGATCCCCTAGATAAGCAAATTGGCAACGCACTCCAGTATTCTTGTCTGGAAATCCCACGGACAGAGGAGCTTGATGGGCTACAGTCCACGGGATTACAAGAGTTGGACACTACTTAGTAACTGATGGCAGGAGATGTCTGTAAGGCCACCCCTTTTGCCCCCTGTCTTCCGCCTCCTCCCCCTTCTTCTTTCAACCTGGCTTCCTTTCCTCCCTTGAAATCTTTGATGTTAGTACTTGGATCTGAAGTTCTGTGTCTCTATAGGAAGTTTTCTGAGAGACTGTATTCTTGTATTTAAGGGCTTCCCTGGTGGTGCAGAGGTTAAAGCGTCTGCCTGCAATGTGGGAGACCTGGGTTCAATCCCTGAGTCAGGAAGATCCCCTGGAGAAGGAAATGGTAACCCACTCCAGTATTCTTGCCTGGAGAATCCCATGGATGGAGGAACTTGGTGGGCTACAGTCCATGGGGTCGCAAAGAGTCGGACATGACTGAGTGCCTTCACTTTTCACTTTAGTAACTGTAGTAACTGTAACCTTTAGTAACTGTAACCTTGGGGATAGAAAAATCCTTGCATAGGGCCCTGGTTCCACTATCTGAGGATAGCTCTCTTGCCTAGTGTTCTCTGTGACCCTCTGGGAATTCTTTGTTGTCTGTGATTCTTTTTTTTAATAGATAAATTTATTTAGTTTAATTGGAGGTTAATTACTTTACAGTATTGTATTGGTTTTGCCATACATCAACATGAATCCACCACAGGTATACACGTGTTCCCCAACCTGAACCCCCCCTCCCACCTCCCTCCCCATACCATCCCTGTGGGTCATGGGCGCATCTGAACAATTTATTTAGGGATAAATACTTTCTTTTTGAATTGAGTGGCTTCCTAAGTCTACTGTAGATGATCGACAGTTCAAGAACTAAATTAAGCCTAGATCAACGGCAGTCTTTTTAAGTCCAGACTGATAATTCTTAATAGCAGTAAAATGCTCTGAAAATACTGTATCTTATCTATTTGATTCTTGTCAGTACATCTTGCTAGCAATCCCACCCTCAGCCCTTTCTAAAACAGTTTTTAGGATAGACATAATTTTTAGAATGAGGCATTAGAGGATGAGATGGCTGGATGGCATAACCAATGCAATGGACAAGAACTTGGTAAAACTGTGGGAGATGGTGAGGGACAAAGAGGCCTAGCATGTTGCAGTCCATGTGGTCCCAAAGAGTCGGACAGGAGTGGGCAACTGAACAACAAATAGTTTTTAATTTTCTCATTTGCTTATTTCTAAACCTTGAATTATTGCAGATACTTTGTACCAGTTGAGCTTGGAGGAGTTGAGTTCAGTCTCACTCTGAGACACCTTCATCAAGTCAGATATTTATCTGAGTACCCTTAATATGACCCTTGCTTGTGAGGCTGAGTTTTACTTGGTTTTTAGTGCTCAAAGACTATGAATTTCATCTTGGTCTGGGAAGCATTTGCCTCTTCTCTGCACTCCTGAACTAGGGGACAACTTGCATTCTTTTTTGTTTCCAAACCAGTTAATATTTTCTTGACTAAATCTCTTTTTTATAGTGCCTTGCAAAGTGTGGCTAATAGCTATCTATATACAAAAAATATTTTTTTCTCCAACTTCTTTTCTAGATGTTTGAAATTCATTGGGTATATGATCTGCCTACCAAACTATTACAAGTGGCAGTTTTACCAGATGTTTCTCCACTGATTAACAGATAACAGTTTCTGATAGTAACTACTGCTTGAAAGTGAAATTATTAGTCTGACTTTTTGCAATCCCATGGACTGTAGCCTGCCAGGCTCCTCTGTTGATGAAATGTTCCAGGCAAGAAAACTGGAGTGGGTTGTCATTTCCTTCTCCTGGAGATTTTCCTGACCCAGGGATCCACTCCGGTCAATCCTGACCCTGTGTCTCCTGCCTTGCAGGCAGATTCTTTACCATCTGAGCCACCAGAGAAATTGTTAAACCAGTGCTGCATTTTGTAACTTTTCTTGTTACAGCTGTCTTCTCTTCTTGTTCAAATGTCTTTATTAATCAAAGTGTGCTAGATTATGTTCTGGCAAAGAACATCCATAAACTTAGTGATCTGTAACCACAAAGGCTTTTTTATTGCTCACGTTATAGGTACATTGAGTTACAGTGGTTATAATGTATATTGTCCTCACTTAAGCATATAAGTGAGGGAGCCTGGTTGGAGTGTTGCTGGTATCATGACAGACAGATGGGAATTTTAAAGGCTTATGCCTAGAAAAGCAAATATCTGTTTTATTTATATTTTATCAGTCAAAACAAGTCACATTACTATATCTAATTTAAAGTAGGAGAAGAAATGCAATATTTACTATATGTGTAGAAGGAGAATGAGAAATACTGGTCATCAGCACTGCTGCCGATGACCTGCTCCTTTTACTTTATCTAAAAGATTAGTTGATTGTCTAGAAGACCTGAAGCTTTAACTATAGTAGCTTTTGCACATGTAACATCTGAACATGATTTTATTATTCAAACATTTGAGGAGCTAGACTATATTAATCAACTAACTGTAGTGAAATATTTTATCGATACCAATGACATTCAGAATAAAGGAAAAGTAAAGGCATTGAAAAATAAATCAAGATTCTCCATCAAGAATATTTTCTTTTTTACTAATGGGGATCTAGAAGATATGGTATTTTCCAAATGAAGACAGTCAGAGTTCATGCCACTCCGTGCAGTCTTTGATCAAGTAGAATTCATTTCTAATTTTCCTTTACTCCCTTTACTTGTATGTGAGGTATGCGCTGGGGACATTTGTGAAGATGTAGCTTAAGTGCCTTAGGACTTCATTAATTTGTTCAGGCAGAAGACCATCTTCTTAAAAAAAAATTCCATGGTTACACCCAGTGATGCACTAAGTATTGGAGGGGAGAAGATATTTCTTGAAAAACAACAAAAAATTGTTAATTTCATTGAAATTGCAATTTCAATGAGATTAATCTCATTACAGTTTCATTTTATTTCATTACATTCGTTGAGATTAATTTAATTGAAATGTGATTTATATTCATTAAGAAACAGAATGAAAATATCTGCAACAAAGCTAGGCACAAAAGGTGTATCAGATGAGCTATTTGCTTTAAAAATTAGTAACAAAATAAGACAAAACAAAAGCCAAATAAACATGAAAGTTTTTGGCAATTATTTTTGATAGTAAGAATGATTAGGCAAATAATCACCACTTGGGGCTTAGTAGCATAGTTGGTTTCTTAATGTTATTCTTGTTCTTGTTTTACTCTTAGAAAAAAAAAATTCAAGATTGAATGTTCGATTGGTTAAATAGAAAGCCTCCTGTCTTGCTCAGAATGTCCTCTTTGTAAAACTAAAGTCCATTAGGTTTACTCTGCACATAGTGATCAAAGCCATTTGGAGTGTTTCAAAAAGGTATTAGTGTTTCTCTTAGAGCCCTCATAGGTCACAGAATTAGCAGGGATCTCAGAAACCCCTATGGTCACCATACTATTGTGATCACAGCAATAACATTTGTTTTTTTCTCGTTTCCTCTCTTCCAGACATCTTTTCTTTCAAGTCTATCATGCACCCCACTGTTGAATCAATTTTTTTTAAAACCCTTCTTCGTCCATATCAGTTCAAGGCACAAACAATTTTGATTCCCTCTTGTTTATAGAACAAAGTCCAGATTCCTTGTGCTTGCATTCAAGATCCTTTACAGTTTTTACAAGAATTTCTCTTCTCTTCCAAGAGAACAGAAGCTCTTTTTATCATATCTTCAACATGCCACAGACATCTCCATTTCTGGACCTGAAAAATTCTCCCTTCCATGGCAGTTTGTACTCAGACTCAAAATTCAAGTGATTTTCTCCATGAAGACTCCCTCATATTCTCCTACTCTTTAAATTTATGTTCAGTTCAGTTCAGTCACTCAGTCATGTCCGACTCTTTGTGACCCCATGAATTGCAGCAAGGCAAGCCTCCCTGTCCATCACCAACTCCCAGAGTTCACTCAGACTCACGTCCATCGAGTCAGTGATGCCATCCAGCCATCTCATCCTCTTTCGTCCCCTTCTCCTCCTGCCCCCAATCCCTCCCAGCATCAGAGTCTTTTCCAATGAGTCAACAAAGTTTTCTGTTCTCTCCCCTCCCCTAATAATTTATGTATGTTGCTTGTACAAACGGATGCAATTATCAAGTAATGAGATGATTTCATGAGCCAAAGAACATATTCTTTTAATTCCTTACAAGACCAAGCTTATAGTGCATATGCGCATGCTCAATCATGTCCTGTTCTTTGCAACCCCATGAACTGTAGCCCACTGCCAGGCTCCTCTGTCCACGGGATTCTCCAGACAAGAATACTGGAGTGAGTTGCCAGTTCTTGCTCCAGGGAATCTTTCAACCCAGGGATCGAACCCATCTCCTGCATCTCCTGCACTGGCAGGCAGATTTTTACCACTGAGACACTTGGGAAGACCTCGCTTATAGTAAAAGCTGAATTAATTTTTGTTTGTTGACCTTGAAACATTGGTTTAGTCTCCATCCCCCAGAAAATCCATTAATTAGCAAAAAAATTATTTTCTCATTCTCTAAAACAGAAACTTTTTAATGATGCTACCACTTTGTCTCATTTCCAAGTGAAAAAAAACTTACTTCAAAAATTGTTTCTTAATTGAGTAACACCTTGCTTGTTATTCATGAATGTGAATTATAGTCAACTTTAAAAAAGAAAAAAACAACTGCACTTGATTTCCAAATACTCTAAATCAACAAATAATTGTGAGGACAAACATCTGTACTTTAAAATATTCTAAGGGGAGCTTATCTGTTCAGAACCACTGCTCTAATAGTTTGGAAAGCTTTTGAACTGTGGTGTTGGAGAAGACTCTTGAGAGTCCCTGGGACTACAATGAGATCAAACCAGTCAATCCTAAAGGAAATAAGTCCTGAATATTTATTGGAAGGAGTGATGGTGAAGTTGAAACTCCAATACTTTGGCCACCTGATGTGAGGAACTGACTCATTGGAAAAGACACTGATGCTGGGAAAGATTGAAGGCAGGAGGACAAGGGGACAACAGAGGATGAGATGGTTGGATGGCATTATCGCCTCAATGGACATGAGTCTGAGCAAGCTCTAGGAGTTGGTGATAGAAAGGGGAGCCTGGCGTGTTGCAGTCCATGGGGTCGCAAAGAGTCGGACATGACTGAGCAACTGAACTGAACTTGATCTATACCTTTTAAAAGAATGGAACAATCTAGTCTTGATTATCTTAGAAAACTCATTATAACCTTCATCTTCCTCCTTTCACTTTATGTTTCATACAGTGGTTCATGACACACTGATTTTAGGTATGATGTATTGGCTCTACGACTGATTCTCATTAGACAAAATTGACCCTTATCACTGATATTCCACAGTTCCTCAAAACATCTTTTGTAGACCACCAGAAACAGAATCATCCAAGTTGCTTTCTAAATACTCCAATTCTTGCTTTTCCCCACACAGTTATTCCCATGTATCCTAAAGCTTGCAAACCACTCTAAATATTCTTCACCGTTTTATGATTTAATTGAGTGTATAGACGGTAAGAAACCTGAAATCATAGATTGGTGTGATGCTTCACAGGAGAACCTTGAAAGGATGAACAGTTGTAGCACATTTGCTTACTTTGATAATTTAATGACTTAAGATGCAGGCTAGGCCGATATGTAAATAGATGATTAAAGTACTCCATGACTTAAGTAAGATAAAACCTTGATTCTCACTCAACAGTTCAGATGTGAGTGGTCCAAAGCTGACAGACTGAATATGACCCAGAGTTATTTGAGACTTGGTTGGAGAAAGAGTTGTATCTGACATTCCAAGTATGTGATTTCCTTCACTAAGTCCAAAGCAACTGCCCCAGATGTAGCTATTTCCTGGTCAGCAAGAGAGGGAAAGATCACTCAGGGGAAGTAGCCTTTTCTGTGAAAAAAAAAAAAAAGAAAAGAATGAAACTGGCATGTCTTAGTTCATCTCATGATTCATTAACATGTACTTAGACACCTACTCACACCTAGCTGCAAGGGAGGCTGATAGTCTCTCACTTGGTAGCCAGGTGCCAAGCTACAACTCCAGGATTTTGATCGTTAAACAGAGAGGGAAATAAATGCTAACCATCCATCACTGGTTTCTGCTCCAGGTATACTCTATTAGTTTTTGTCTTTGCCTTAATTTCTCGCAAGAAACTAGAGTTTTTTGGGGGAAAATGTGATATCTGAATAATATATTTATAATTACATAAAAGTTATACAATATAGTATATGTAATACATAAAAATATTTTTAACATGTTCTGAGACGCAATTGCCAATATGTGTGTGTGGGGGGGGGTAGGGTGGGGTCACCACACCAATCAGCAATTCTCAATAAGCTGGGTGTCTGAGTGTCAGATTCTATAGGCTGAGGGCTTAGTTCTACGTGACTACTCCCCACTCCAGGATCCAATCACAAGTCCATGTTGTCACCTGGGCTTCTGAATAAACTGGCTGTAGATCAGAAATTCTGAAGACTTCCTCCTTGGGTTTGTTTAATTTGTTAGAGTGCTGACAGAACTCAGAGAAAATTTTACTTAATAGATTTCCAGTTTATTATTAAAGGATATAACTCAGGAAAAGACAAATGGAAGAGGTGCACAGGGAAGAGAAGAGCTTTCAGACCCTCTTTGAGCAAGCCAGTCTCTCCCAATCTCAACATATTCACTACCCTGAAGCTCTCAGAACCCTGTTCTTATGACTTTTACAAAGGCTTTATTACTTAAGCAAAATCGATTAAATCATTGACCATTGGAGAGCTGGGTTGGGAAGATCCCCTGGAGGAGGGCATGGTAAGCCACTCCAGTATTTTTGCCTGGAGAATCCCCATGGACAGAGGAGCCTGATGGGCTACAGTCCATGGGGTTGCAAAGTGGGACATGACTGAACGACTAAGCACACACAGTTATTTCTTGGATTTGTACAACCTGGCATTTCGTTTCAAAAACAATTTGATTTGGTATGACTTACCCATCCCAAGTGCTTTGCTACTGGTTCAAATGGTAAAGAATCTGCTTGCAATGTGGGAGATTCTGGTTTGATCCCTGGATGGGGAAGGTCTCCTGGAGAAGGAAATGGCAAGCCACTCCAGTATTTTTGCCTGGAGAATTCCATGGACAGAGGAGCCTGTTGGACTTACAATCCATGGGGTTGCAAAGAGTTGTGCACAACTGAGTGACTAATACTTTCACTTGACTCTTCCCAAAGCTAGTCTAATTTATTCAGTGAGTCTCCCCTTCAAGACCACATAACACTGTTATGGAGTCCAAGCTTGTTCTGCTCCCTAGATGATAGATCATAATATCCATCTTCCTGGGGCCTGGATGCCAGGTTTTTTTAATGAATCATTGATGGGGCAAGGTGAGGAAATGAAGCAAAAAGGCCGTTTAATTCTTGCAAATGTTTTCTAGAATGTAAGTCTCAGCCAGGGGGATATGTTATTTTCACTTCTGCACAGTCATTTCATGTGTGGTTTGAAATGGAATATCTCCTGTCATATCAACAAAGATGGCACAGCTATCTGCAATTCCAATTCCGGCCCCTCACCCAAAATGTGAATTTCTGAGCCAGGCTGGTAAGTAGCAGATGAGGGGCTCCATCTGCCACACGAAGAATTCAAGAATGTTAGTGAAAGTTGCTAAGTTGTGTCCGACTCTTTAGACCCTATATACTATCCAGTCCATGGAATTCTCCAGGCCAGAATACTGGAGTGGGTAGCCTTTCCCTTCTCCAGGGGATCTTCTCAACCCAGGGATTGAACCCAGGTCTCCTGCATTGCAAGGAGATTCTTTACCAGCCGAACCACAAGGAAAGCCCAAGAATACTGGAGTGGGTAGCCTATCCATTCTCCAGCAGATCTTCCTAACCTAGGAATTGAACTGGGGTTTCCTGAATTGCAGATGGATTCTTCACCAACTGAGCTATGAGAGATCTGATTATCTCCCTGAGGCAGGCCATTATGTGTGCCTGTGATAATGAAAGAGGCAAGATAGGGTTAAAGTCACAGATGGAGATTCAATATGAACTCAAAATTAACGCTTCCCAGTTATGATATTGTTAGTTTACTTTTCTCAGTAATCTGGTTGATGAGTATGAGTTGCCGAGTTTGCCCTCTTCCATTCTCTTTGAAGAAGAGCATTCACTCTTTTGCTTTCCTCCACTTTCCAGAGGCCTCCTCTTTTCTCTTTGTGCACTCAAAGGTGAAGCTTGTGGCTCTGTAATGTCATCTGCCAATTCCAAGTTACCAGAACAGCCAGTGGAAATTGCTGTATGAGGCAGGGATCTCAAATCCCTTGCTCTGTAATAACCTAGAGGGATGGGATGGGCCAGGAGGTGGGAGGGAGTTTCAAGCAGGAGGGGACAAAAGTAAGCCCATGGCCAATTCATGTTGATATATGGCAGAAACCAACACAATATTGTGAAGTAATTATCCTCCAATTAAAAATAAATTAAAATAAAAAAGGAACTGTTGGTTTAAGTAAATCCTGATTTTTTTTTAACATTGCACATACCCCTTTCCCCTGGCGTTTGCCTCCGTATCATATCAACTTTCTTATTTGTCCATTTGAGATTCAGTTGTTGAAAACATGCTCTATAATAGGCCACTGTGCCAAGGGCTAGAATTGGAGAAAACACTCTTTCCCTTAGAGGGTACATGAACTAGTAGTATAGAAAGATGCTAAGTCAATATATACAATAAAATATTATGAGTTTTGAGATCAAAATAGAAATAAATATAACAGGAAACATTTGATGTTCAATAGAATAATTCCAAAGCTTTTACCTCTTTAGTTTTGATATTTTTTTCTAAGTACTGTTTTCCTGTTTGTTTGTTTGTTTTTTGTACCATTATTGTTTTTCTTATTTTACTTAATTGAAGAAAGTTTTCTATTAATTTTCTTATGTTACTTAAACCTTAAGACCCTTGATCTGGGTCCTATGCAAGTGGACTGTTTTTCTGTTTTCCACAGTGACCTGGCCTGTTTTTGACTTCTCATAGGATTCCCACCAGCCCTTTGAGCCTCTCACAGTTCTGGATTGAACCGCTATGACATCCTGCTGCTTTTCCCATCTGTCTCATATTCCTGTAGAAATTTCTATTCTTGTCTAAGTATGAATTTAATGCATTAGCTTGCTTCTCTTCTTTCTCCCATTTCTATGCTTTCTATAAGTATCGCAGCATGTCATTTTGAAATATTGACACCTTTCCTGATCTTAGGTTCACAAGTAAAATAAATAATGTTTTCATATCATTATCATGATACTTCAGATTTTAGAGACTTTTACATATGTCAAAATCATTTGTGCTTTCCACAATTTATTAATAAAAAATAAAATCACAGTGAGGGTATGCGATTTGATTACAGTGTTATAGTTAGTAGGAGATTACGATTTAAACTCAAGATTTATAAACTCTCCACATCAACTACATTCTTTGGAGAAACTACATTTGGGCCTTTTCCACCAAAGTTATACCATAAAAAACTTCTCTCCATGTTTATCACTTGAGATAGCATGAATCATTTTCCTGCTATTAAAAAATAGAAAATTTGGATATACTTAAATTTTATAAAAACTGTGGTTGTTAAAGAAAGGAAGGGAATTGCTGGTGCCAGAATAAAAGGAAAAATTGAAGCCAGAATTGTAAGTTAAGTGTTTTGCTTGGCATTAAGACTGGAGGGTAGAGATTTCAGATTATGTCTGATATAGGATCTCGGTGCTAATGAGTAGAGTTGAGTCTGTGTTGGAGTAAGATATATAACCTTGAACCTGAGTAAGAGAATGGAAACTAACAGCCATGCTAAAGCTGCACCTCTAGAAAGAATAAAGTTAAAGAGGAAACAGGAAAAGTTTGTTCATCTGCACAAGAATGTAACAAAGAAATAGACTTTACCACAGCCCTCAGTGGGAAAAAGATATTCCGGTGAGAAATTGAAGTCCTAGTTCAGAAACACAAATGGGCATGGAGTCTGAAGTTATTTTACAAATATTTTGCTGGACTCCTCAACACAGATAATTAAAAAACATTCTGAACTAGTGAACACCCTGAGGGTTTGAAGAAGCAAAGACAAAGCAGTTATATAATGACCAATCCAGTGTGCAGAGGACTTATACCGGAAAAAAAATTCCTACTAAAAATGAGCTCATGAGAAAAAATAGAAAGCACACAAAGAAATATTTCAGTTTGAGGGAGTTAACCAACAAGTATTTAAGGACTAGCTCCCTTGGAACTTGAGATAATAAAGCAATTGCATAGAGGTCATGTAATAGACTATTACACGAGCGACTGAACTGAACTGAACTGACCTAGATAGCATATTGAAAAGCAGAGACATTACTTTGCCAACAAAGATCCGTCTAGTCAAGGCTATGGTTTTCCCCATGGTCATGTATGGATGTAAGAGTTGGACTGTGAAGAAAGCTGAGTGCCGAAGAATTGATGCTTTTGAACTGTGGTGTTGGAGAAGACTCTTGAGAGTCCCTTGGACTGCAAGGAGATCCAACCAGTCCATTCTAAAGGAGATCAGTCTTGGATATTCTTTGGAAAAAATGATGCTAAAGCTGAAACTCCAGTACTTTGGCCACCTCATGCGAAGAGTTGACTTATCGGAAAAGACTCTGATGCTGGGAGGGATTGTGGGCAGGAGGAGAAGGGGACAACAGAGGATGAGATGGCTGGATGGCATCACTGACTCGATGGATGTGAGTCTGAGTGAACTCCGGGAGATGGTGATGGACAGCGAGGCCTGGCGTGCTGTGATTCATGGGGTCGCAAAGAGTTGGACACAACTGAGCAACTGAACTGAGCTGAATAGTCTATTACACTATTAAAAAGACAAGCAAAAAGAAGATTAGAGTCATAGAAAAACAATAGAAGACAATGACAAAGTAGCTTTCACATTTGACAAAGAACAAAATAAAATATCTGCCAACAAAGAAAGTAGTCATTAAACTAAAATTCAGAAAGTGGTTATATAGAACATTATACAACTGGAGAGATTTTCAGTGAAATAAATCTGAGAAAACTATACAGAATGAAGCACATAGGATAAAGTGATGGGGAATAAGAAACAAACGGTAAGAGATGGAATGGGGTGAGACTCTGATGATTACTATGCTGCTGCTGAGTCGCTTCAGTCGTGTCCGACTCTGTGTGACCCCATAGACAGCAGCCCACCAGGCTCCTCCGTCCCTGGGAATCTCCAGGCAAGAACACGGGAGTGGTTTGCCATTTCCATCTCCAATGCATGAAAGTGAAAAGTGAAAGTGAAGTCGCTCAGTCATGTCTGACTCTTCGTGACCCCATGGACTGCAGCCTACCAGGCTCCTCTGACCATGGGATTTTCTAGGCAAGAGTACTGGAGTGGGTTGCCATTGCCTTCTCTGGATGATTAATATGAACCACCTCTAAAACTGAGAATGTGTGGAAGTTATCATTTGCTCTGAATGTGCAAATGCACAGAATAGCCTTCTATTTCAGATTCTAAGGTCATGAAGAAACCTTCATCTGATGCAGTATTGTGGGCATCGGTGGAAATGAAAGTTTAAGTAAACCCAGCTTTCTGGGAATTGGATGAGGGAGGTGTGGATTTACGGCATCCTAGAATTTCTTTATTTTTTTTTTTAATTACTGCAAACTTTAATAGCTCTAACATTATTTTTTTATCCATCTTTTTTTTTTTCATTTTAACACAAACACACATTTCTTTGTGTTTGTCTGTATATATCTAACTCATGTCTGACTACTTATATGGCTAGTCATTACATTTGGGATTTGATGTTTGAAAAGTAATGTTCAGTGTACCAAGAAATTAAAATTTCTTTTTCTGCAGTCTGCCTGACTGAGACAGTAGGGCAAAAGATCATTAAAACAATCTTAATAAATTTAAGAATACTGAACTCATATCACGTTCTTTCCTGACCACAGTGGTATAAAACTAGAAATCAATTACCAGAAGAAAACTAGAAAATTCACAAATACATGGAGCTAAAACAATATGCTCCTGAACAAGCAATGGATCAAAAAAGAAATCAAAAGGGAAGTAAAAAAAATCTTGAGACAAATGAAAATGGAAACACAATATGTCAACACTTACAGGATGCAGCAAAAGCAATTCTAAGAGGTAAGTTTATAGCAATAAATGCATAAATCAAGAAGAAAGGAAGGTCTCAGAAAAACAGCCTAACTTTATATATTAAAGAATTAGAAAAAGAACAAAGCCCAAAGTTAAGCAGACAGAAGAACATAAATATCAGAGGAGAAATAAATGAAATAGAAATAAAAGAGATAGAAGAAGAAATAAATGAAACTAAGAACTGTTTTTAAAAATAAAGAAAATAGACAAATCGTTAGCTAGCCTTACCAAGAAAAAAGAGAGCTTAAAATAAATAAAATCAGATATGAAAGGAAATATTACAAGTGAAATGATAGAAAAACAATGGCTCATGAGAAGCTACTATGAACAATATACAGCAGCAAATTGAAGACATAGAAGAAATGGATACATTTCTAGAAACATACAACTTTTAAAATTGAATCATGAAGAAATAGAAATCTGAATAGATGAAATACTTGTCAAGAGATAGAATCAGCAATCAAAAACCTGCAGTCAAGAAAAGTTCTCTCCATTTCCCCCCAAGTTCTTCCTCTTAATTCCCTGTCTTAGAGAAAAGTACCCCAAACTACTTCTCTGTCACCCAAGTCACACACCTGAATTTTCACACATACACACAGACACATCTATACATACATTTAGTCATCATGTTTTGCTGTTTTAGCTCTCTAATAATTTTTGGCTCTATCCCTTCATCTCCACCTCCATCGCTCCAACCTTGGTTCAAGCCTTCATCATTTATCATTTAGGTTACTGCCTCAACTCTGAACTGAATTTCGTGACTTCATCCTTGCAATTTTATCTTCCCCAGTCTTGACTCTATTTGTACTCCCTCCTCACATTGCTGTATCAAAACATGCCATCCTTCTGATTTAATTATTTGAAGTGGCTTGTAGTGTTTGGGATAACTCCTTGGCATCCTACTCATTGCCTCTTTTGATTTGTTCTATATTGCCTTTCCGAATACCATTATACAACTGCCTTATCCTCTGTGCACCTGTCCCTCTCTGTCACTTACCCCTGCTATTTTGAAAGAAGGGCCTTCAAGTCCCTTTTGTGTAAGTAACGCACAGCTTTAGGAAGCTTCACTGACTTAATTCTCTCCTAACCTTCTTTCTTAGCCTGAACTCAGATGCTCACCCTCATGGCCTCATTCGCTTTATCGCACATTGTGGGTTTTTCTGTCTTTGCACTTTCCTCAGTGTGATGTGACGATCTGTGTACTAGTATGATTCCAGGAAAAGAACTGTTAGTTCTTTGAGGGCAAGACCAAGTCTTATCCATATTTGTTTTCCTAGCAGTCAGTACAGTGTCTGGCACAGACAATGAGGGCTGTGCCATAAATGAATGAGGGGGTTACAGAGTTATCTTCTTTAGAGAAGTTCCTTCTTCTCCTGTCAATCCCTTTATCACTTTTATTTTCAACTTAAACCAGAGTCTTTCCCTCTGAGCTTTTTTTCTAAAGTATCCAAAGTGTATTTGATTTGTTTCTAATAGCCCTTCTGTTTTGGAATAATAATCACTGCCCATGTAGGCTCCTCTACGTGAGGTCAAGTCAATGATTTTACCTAAGTTGCAGCAAGAAAACATTGAATTTTAGTTCTATTTTCCATCTTTTAATTTTGTTTTTTAAATTAATCTTTTGGTTCAGCATGACCTCTCTTACCTTTCCCCATTTCTGTCCTTTTTCAGTTATTTTATTCATTTGCTCTGTTTTCTCTCTGTTTTTTATTCTGCTGAAGCTAAAAGCAGTCTGTCACATTTTGTTCTTTTCTATTGGTCAATCTCTGGTCCATTACAAACTAATACAAGCTTTGGTATTAAATATATAATGGTTTCTCTTTGTGCTTGAAAAGAACATGCAGCACACAAAGTTGTCAAAGGAATATTTATCACAAGGGAAGTTGGAAAAACTGGAATGAACATGTTGATCTATCATTGTCTTTTGATTGTGCTAAAATGAAACCTAGTAACCAATCATCCAGAATACTCACTAGCCTCATCACACATAAAACTGCTTAACTTCCAGCATAAACAAGGTTTATTGCTCTCAGAGTCAATATCCAAATGCTGGCATTTGCCTGATGAAAAGGGAAAATCTGTAGAATAATTTTATGTGATACTCCTTTTAATGCAAACATTTATAGTAACATTTTGAAAGAAAAGTCATATACACCAATTGTATAATATCAAATTGAAATAGAAAAAATGGGGCTATTATTTGGGTTTTCTAATTAATGCAAACCATTTATAGAATAGTAATGGAACATATATGGTAGAAATATGTTATCCTGCTTACAGAGCAGAGACAGTGAAATCGTAAGGAGCGAAGTTAGAATTCTGGCTCTGTAACTTATTTGCCATTTGACCTTGGGTAAAACCTCAGTTCTCATATGGCAATTTGTGACATCAGAGTCTGTGTTATAGTTTTCCTCTTTATCTCGAGTCTTCAAATAGATGATTTAAAATTCAGCTGACACTTTGATCTTCTATTTCTTTCAGTTTCTCAGCTGCATTGTCCATGTCTCTAAATTTCACCATCACAGGTATTGGTGTATCTTTTAGGATTTTTTACCTTTGATCTTTTGAAATAAGAGCTCTCTTTTACTACAACCATTCTACCTTCCAGTTATCTCTCTACCCAACCCCCTATTGAACTTTCTAAACACATTGCCTAACATCCTTCCGTCCCTATTTGGCACCGAGGTGCAGACACAGTTCTGTTTAGGAAGAATCTAGGTATCCATAAAGCCAAATGTTTTCCTTTTCAGGAAACCACTTAGTCCTTCACTGAACTTACATGGCATTAAGTTGGTACTACCCTACATGTCACTCGTTCTGGTTCAAGTGCCCTACAAGGTTGTAAGTTGTTTGAGGGTAAGTATGTCATCAAAGGCCAATACAGTGTGTGAGTATAGAAAACAGGCCTCCTGGTCTTGGTTCAAGTCTTGGCTCTGCCCCTTACAGACTACCTGGTTATTGCACTACCTGTGTCTCAGGTTATTACACTGCTGTTGTGAGAATTAAACGAGTTACTACATGCAGAGTTTTTAGAAGAATGTCTGAAGATTGTACTGCTCAATACATGTTAACCATTACTATAAACATCACTATTCCCTCTAATTCTATTCTAGTGACATGTTGTATATGTCAACAATTCACATTTTAAAATGACTTAAATATGAATGCATTATACATACATAATAGGGGAAATGGCAGTAGAGAGTAAGAGTGGGAAGAGGTAACCATTTCACATCACTCTTTCTCTGTACTTTTGCTTGGCTTATAAAATGAGAACCTCACAGGTATTGGGAGAAAACTTTACTCTCTACCTTCTCAGACCTACCTCCCAAAAGGAAGGCTCTTTTGAGTAGTGTGATGGAGAGGGTCACCCTAAACATGCCTTCTTTTTTTCCCCCATGTAAGGACTTTTATTCAATGACTTTTAATATAATCACAGAATTGTGCAAAAAATATATCAATTTTAGAACATTTCATAATCCCCAAAGAAACCTCATGCCAATTAGTAGTCACCCCCCATTTCCCCCCAGATCTTCCCACCCTAGGATTAGGCGGCCACAAGTCTCTTTTCTTCCTTTGCGGAATTGCCTATTCTAGATATTTCACATAAACAGAATCATACAATATGTAGCCCTTTGTGACTGGCTTCTTTCAATAGTAGATACATGTTTTCATTTCTTTTAGGTATATATTTATTTCACTTTCTTTCACTTTAGGAGTGGATGTGGTATATGATATTGAATAATTTTGTTTTGTCTTCTGTAGAACTGCTAGACTATTTCCCAAACCAGCTGCATCATTTTACATTGCCACCATCAGTATGAGGGTCCAATTTTCTTCATTTTCTCACTTATTATTGTCTTTGTTATTCTGGCTATTCTAATGTGTAAACATGCCTTCTTGAGCTTCATTTTTGTTCTTTCTTTTTACTCAGCCTTCTGGCAGATTCAGACTTTTCTTCTTCTCTCCTTATAGTAAGCATCCTGGGCAGGCCTTGCACCTGTGTAGGGAGACATGCTTTCCAGAGGAGGTAGGAAAGCCTGAGTTTGTCTTGTGTACAAACCAAATTCTCTAATTTAAATAGGCCATAATGATGGTTTGGGTTTCCTTGTATCAATATCAATTGATTAGTAGCTGGTTAGTGTGGGATCTTTGAGGGTTGAAGCCAAACAGATCTTCACTCTTATTAGCAGTGGGATCTTGAGCAATTTCCTTTCCTTCTTTGAGCTTCAGTTGTCCCACCAACATAAGTAGCTATCATAATACCTATCACACAGACTTTCACTGAAGATTATATTAGATAGGAGAACTGAAACTGTTTAGCACAATCCCAGTATTCAGGACTGCAGTGAAAGTTTTGTTAAATATTATCTACAATTCTTAATACAAGTTTCTAGTGCTTATTAGTGAAATGAACACAGATCATATTAACCTCAGCTGGCTTCTACTATGGTGTTCAGTCTTCTTGTTTTCCTTTAGGCTGATATCTTCAGGGGGCCAGAATTATCTTACTAGCCTTCACACTGTTTAGCTATGCAATTCCAGACAAGTGACTTTCCTCTGTGGACATCAATGTCATCTCATTTCTAGGATGAGGTTTACAAATTCAGGACCATGGATAGGTGCTGGGCTGTCAGCAGGACACTCAAGAGAACGTTTTTTTTTTAAATGCATGCACTGGGATGACCCAGAGAGATGATATGGGGAGGGAGGTGGGAGAGGGCTTCAGGATTGGGAACTCATGTACACCCGTGGTGGATTCATGTCAATGTACGGCAAAACCAATACAGTATTGTAAAGTAAAATTAAAAAAATGCAGTCGCGGACTTTCCCTTAGGGATTCTGTTGTGTAGCATTTTGTTTATTAGGGAAACAGTAGCTACTATAAAAAATAAATCCTTAAATTTTAGTGGTTTAATACAGAGAAGTTAATTTCCTTGTCAAGTTAAGTATTCAATGCAGAGGTTCCTGGTAATTGTACTGCTTTCTTCTCTATGGGAGTTTTATCTTTAACCTTCTTGCTCTGTCATCTCCCAGGGCATTAGAATCCTCTATTTCCAGCTAATAGGCAAAGTATCACTCATCCATTTCTCTGATCCCATTGACCAGAACTTAGTCAAATGGCATGCCTAGGTTCAAAGGACTGTAGGAAACGTAGCCCCTAACCACATAGCCACATCTTAGTGACAGCTTTATGCTGGAATGGGAAGGACTCATTTCTTCTGTGGACAGCCAGCTCCTTCTATTATAGTCAAGTTTGTAAATCAGTGGACACAATGGCACTCAAATTTCCTTCTGGATAAGATCAACTGAGCATATGTCTGAAACATAGTATATCAGAGGAGTCTTAGTTAAGCTCTGTTTAACAAAGTTCTTAAAGACTTCTTGAAACTCTGCAACTAGAGTCTATATTCTAAATGTTAGTCCACAGGACAGAAGAAAAAAAAAAAGAATGCACGAGTTTATCTCTCACCTAATTTTTCAAAATTTAGATGTTGGAGCATTCATTACCATCACTCTTTGTTAATTCCCTTATCTTTTGAGCAAGTGTATGGCAAAAATCTTTCAAATGAAAAGGAAGTATTTTTTTTAATCATTGTTTATTCCAAACTTTTCATCAGAATGAGCTCCCTTATTCTTCAACACATGTAGATTATGTGGTATTTTTGAATATAATGTTCTTATTGAGTGTTAATTGCATGCACCTACAGCTTTCAAAGAAGTGATAAGTAGATACTGTCAAACTGATAACAGCCAGTCTTCTCTCTAACATTATGCATGTGTTAATTTATAAGGTGCATTAGCAGGAACTTCACAAAACCTTTATTTTTGGACTACTTGATGATGTGAGTGAAGAAAGAAAAAATGCAGATATACTGCTGTTATTTAAAATGTTATAATGAGGCAATGGGCAAGAGTGTTATAGCACAGAGATTTTTATTGATAGAAGCTTTTTACCAATTTACCCTAATTTCTTGATCTTTTGGAGTTAGCGCAGAAGTCTAAGCAAACCCTGAAAAATCTCTGTCTAAATGTATTTTCCGTTAATTTTCTTTCTCATTTGGAAAGATCCCATGTAACTATAGTTAAAATCATTTGCAAAGCACTCAGTCAACCATTACATTCTTGTGTAACATCACAGAGTCCCATGAGATGGGTGGGGCTAGTATAGCCCAGGGCATCAAATTTACAGGTGAGTCTAATATTAGAGTGTATAGTATCCCTGTTGAGAACTTATAATAAATTTTATGATAATAACTCTAGTAACTTACAATAACTTTTATTAATTTTTGTGGTAACTCAGAAACAAGATTTAATTTTAATGTTCTTTCTAAAAGAGTCTATTAAATTAATAACACTGCTGCTGCTGCTACTGCTGCTACTGCTGCTAAGTCACTTCAGTCGTGTCCGACTCTGTGCGACCCCATAGACGGCAGCCCACCAGGCTCCCCCATCCCTGGGATTCTCCAGGCAAGAACACTGGAGTGGGTTGCCATTTCCTTCTCCAATGCAGGAAAGTGAAAAGTGAAAGTGAACTCGCTCAGTCGTGTCCGACTCTTAGCGATCCAAGGGACTGCAGCCTATCAGGCTCCTCCGTCCATGGGATTTTCCAGGCAAGAGTACTGGAGTGGGGTGCCATTGCCTTCTCCAAATTAGTAACACTAAAAGTTATAAAAGAAATACTGTTTATTAATAATTTGAAAAATCAGGGAATTCCTGCTGGTCCAGTGGTTAGGATTCTGGGCTTTCACTGCTCTGGCTAGGCTCAATCTTTTGTCAGGAAACGGATCCTGCAAGACACACAGTGCAGCCAAAAAATCAGACTTTAAAGCAATTTAGAAACCCTAGTTACATATGCTTTGGGAATTCTCCCCATTACAAACATTCAGCAGGGATTTGTATGTGTGTGTTCAGAGTATGGAGTAGTAATAGGGAACCGAACTGAGGTCTAAGACAGCCCCTGTTTTAGCCAAATTACAGCCTGTCTTGAAGTTCATGTTGAGCTTCCCTTGTGGCTCAGCTGGTAAAGAATCCACCTGCAATGAGGGAGACCTGGTTTCTATCCCTGGGTTGGGAAGATCCCCTGGAGAAGGGAAAGGCTACCCACTCCAGTATTCTGGCCTGGAGAATTCCATGGACCGTGTAGTCCTTGAGGTCGCAGAGCATACACAACTGAGTGACTTTCACTTTGAAGGTCATGTAACATCTTAAGACATACCCTCTTATCCTCTGAGGAAGAGGCTCTGTATAGTGTTCTTGCATCCTAGATCTTAACACAGAGTTCACCTCTTTATATGATGCTGCATAATATTTCAATAATGAGTGAATGAACATATGAAAAATACATGCATTTAAAAATATCTAGTGATTCCATTGGGCTTCCCTCTTGGTGCAGATGGTAAAGAATCCGCCTGCAAAGTGGGAGACTTGGGTTCTATTCCTGGATTGAGAATATCCTCTGGAAGAGGGCATGGCAACCCACTCCAGTATTCTTGCCTGCAGAATTCCCATGGACGTAGGAGCCTGGCGGGCTACAGTCCATGCGGTCACAAAGAGTCGGACATGACTGAGCGACTAAACACAGTGATTCCATTATTTTCAACACTCATATTATTTCTACTTAGTGAGGTTTAAAATAGTGTGAAAAATGGCTCTGGGATGTTTTGGAGTTCAATTTAAGGTGTGTTCAAAAGTACAGAATGTTTATAAAAAGAGATTTTTGTTAAAAATGACAAAGGAAATCACTTAGCTATGGTTCCTTTTCCTACAAACTAAGCTCTTCTTTCTTTTTCTTTTGAGCTCCTATTTTAAATTCTTTCATAGCATACATTTATTTCAAGAAAGTAGCATTCATTTTATGGGAAACTTTACAATGTTCTGCCTTTTCCTTTTCTTTATTTCTTTCTGAGGATTTATTTAATCCGACATGTACATTTCTATGGAGAAGGCAATGGCACCCCACTCCAGTACTCTTCCCTGGAAAATCCCATGGATGGAGGAGCCTGGAAAGCTGAGGTCCACGGGGTTGCTGAAGGTTGAACAAGACTGAACAACTTCACTTTCACTTTTCACTTTCATGCATTGGAGAAGGAAATGGCAACCCAACCCAGTGTTCTTGCCTGGAGAATCCCAGAGACAGGGAAGCCTGGCGGGCTGCCATCTATGGGGTCGCACAGAGTCGGATACGACTGAAATGACTTAGCAGCAGCAGCCAGCAGTACATTTCTAGTGAGTGAAAATCTAAAAGGCAGACTCTTCTAGCTGATCTGACAGCTGATTCCAAAGATAAAGGCAACAGAAATAGCAGGGTGAGAGTTGCAGAGGATTGGCCAATTCTTACATAGAAAAAATTTTAAACCTTATTTTCTAGTTAAGTAAGTTGGAACCTGGATTATTATCATCACAATGCAGTATATTCTTCTCCCTTAGGAGTTCAATGCAGAAAGACAAAATAACTATACTTAGAAATGGCACATTGGAATTAAATATATATATTTTTCTCCTCAAGTTAGATCTGGCCCTTTGACGACTTTAATTCTTTTTCTGGGATGTAGGTTTTCTAAAGGCAAACTGAGAATACTACACAATCTTTGAATTGTAACCAAACTGAGAGTCAGCCTCACCTTTCCTCATTCAGTTTTTGTCCACTTACCTGGTTCTCATCCCACATGTTCCATACCAAATATGCAAAGCCACAGGTGTGCTTTCCCAGGGCCGAGGGAGCAGAGGTCTTTGTGGGCAGCCAAACCCTGTTGGGCTAATCTCTATAGGATGTGGTACTTTTTAGCCGACATGGAAGGAATTCAAAGGAGGGAACAGGCTGATGTCCCAAGGCAGAGGAAGATAAGGGTGCATGTCTATAAAGCACGGTCAGCATAGTTGTTTCTATGCTAGGAAACAGAATCAGGGCTGTAAATCTTAAGACTTTTACACTGGGTGTTGTTTTGCTGGTAAGTAAAAGGCAGGATGCTGTGGTCAGGAGTGACAGGCAGAGAAGCCGGAGGAAATGTCACTGCTGTGTGGGAGAAGACAGGGCCTATGCAGTGTGCTGCGAAGGAAGGACAGTTTAGCTCCTTTCTTCCTAGGCCACTCCCACTTCCAGACCTTACCTCCTTCATAGACATCCCCACTGAAGGGAAGAGATGCTGTTCCAGGCCCCAGATCTTGACACTGTCAGTGGACAGCCGTATCATTCCTTAAAAGGGGAAAAACTGTGATGGGGGTTTAGTTGCCAAGTCGTGTCCGACTCTTGTGACCCCATGGACTGTAGCTTGCCTGGCTCCTCTGTCCATGGGATTCTTCAGGCAAGAATACTTGGATGGGTTGCCATTTCCTTCTCCAGGGGATCTTCCCAACCCAGGAATTGAACCCAGGTCTCCTGCCTTTGAGGCAGATTCTTTACCCACTGAGCTATGAGGGAAGAGCCACAAAACCATGCCTCATTATTATTCTCTTTCTGGTTTCTTATGGCTGGCTGAGTGTTCTAAGGGTCTTTGGAGTTTGCTTAATACACACACTTACATCTCTCTGCTTCCCTGGTAGCTCAGAGATTAAAGCATCTGCCTGCAATGTGGGGGACCTGGGCTCGATCCCTGGGTCAGGAAGATCCCCTGGAGAAGGAAATGGTAACCCACTCCAGTATTCTTGCCTGGAGAATCCCATGGATGGAGGAGCCTGGTGGGCTAGAGTCCACGGGGTCGCAAAGAGTCGGACACGATTGAGCGAGTTCACTTTCACTACCTCTTCTTTCTCTGTTTCTGTCTCTGTCTCTCTGCCTAAAATATCTTTCATTCCTTTGGTCCTTAGACAGACTTGGAAATTGTTAGGTCCTTCAAATAATCTTTTATCAGAGCTCTGTTCTAAGTATTTCCACCATTATTAGTTAATTAGTACATCATTTGTTATTTCCCTGCAGAGAGAAATAATATTGATCAGTACAAGATATAGACTTTTTAAGAATCTGGCCATAATACCGTCAAACACCACTAAAACCACACCTATATAAGATAGAGAGGGAACTCAAAATATAGACAGGCAACCTGTTTTGGTGAGAGAGAAAAAAAGACATTTGGGGTCAAATAGATCTGGGTTTGAATCCTGGCCAAAACAGTATCTGTGGGACCAAAGGCTAATTATTAATTGAACATTATGTATGTTAATTTAACATATATTATTTGTCTGAACCTATTTTCTTATCTAGGAAATGGAGTTTATAATGTTTGCTTTGAAAAATCATTGCTAAAATCAGAGATAACAGTCTTTGACCCATAGTAGATAGTGAGTATATAGAAACTTTTATTCTAATCAACTTCGGATGATTTTCCTCCTTTCTGCTGTCCCAGATGACCTCTTTCTCTCTTTCATGTACAGCCCTTGGGCTCCCTGCCACCTTCATGTTACTTCACTTTTTCCCTTAAAGGTTACCCTTGTTTATTGTCCTCAGATGTCATAAGTACAGAACTATAGGTAGTTGAAGTTGGAGTAAAGAAACACCTTGAGGCTCCTAGCTGGAAACCCAAGGAAACTAATAACGTGACCCTTCTATAATGATATTTCTTAAAACTTTTCCACTTTTTGCTTAGAGTGAACAGGTAGAACAGGTTCTTATTTTTTAAATATACATAATTTTTGTGCTAAAAAGAAAAAATTTGTTATATACACTGAAAATAGCATAAATTGTTAACTTACTGGAATGATCTTTCCACTTTTCACAACTTTAAGTCCTGTATAAACAATATTCATTAGTAATTCTGATAGAGAAACAGTAGAGAAACAGTGTTAATAAGACTAACATCATTTATTTCCTTTTTTTTTTTTTAAGCAAGTCCCTGATAGGTTTAAAGACTTATATATAGAAAACTAAAACACTGGTGAAAAAAAATCCTTTTTTTTTTTTTTTTGGTTTGTTTGGTTAATAAAAATAGCATCTAAATAAAACTTTACCTTACCCTTACCCACTGCCACTTCTACTGTACTCCATTCATGTTGGAGCAAGAACTGACTGGTTATATTTCCATTGGTTGTTATACATTTTGAAGTTAAGATAGGGCTTTTATCTTTTTATTGTATATACTATATATATCACATATACATATATTACATTACACATATATTTCTCCCTAGAAGAAACATAAATGACTGCTAGTATTTTGTCAGTCATAGTCATTCATTTTGTGTAGCAATTTTGAATCACCTCCAGCTCTCCGTTGAAATCATTTTCCCTCTTAAATTTTTATTACTGCCAATAATTATGAGCAGTATAGGTTTTTTTTTTTAAACCAGGATAACTTTATTTAAACAATAAATGTTTGAAAGATTGTACAATGATATGGAAGTATAATCAATGGGTAAAAATCTTAATGTAACTTTGTATATTACTTTAACATTTTCTTGCATTTTACTAAACAATTTTATATCTACTACCTAATAAACCCTGACAGAGATCCCATAAATTAGGTATTATTAATATTCTAGTCAAGATAGAGACTAAAATAACTTCCTCTACCAAGAGCATGAAGCTAGAAGTTGGTGTAACCAGAGCTCAAGTATGAATTGTTTAGATCCAAATCTTATGCTCTTTCCTGTGACCATGTTGCAGTTAACAGAGATTTTTATTTTTAGACTATTGAGCAAATGCTCCAAATCTTGGGTTAAGTGTCAGAGAGGCAAAAATAGAAAGTCATCCACCTGGGATGATTTGTCCTAGAGAGTGCAATTAACTTGGTCCCCAAATGCTTTAAAGATCTGGGACATTTTTGACTAAGTAGGTGAAGGTTGGTAGAATTTGCCAGTTTTTTTCATCCTGACTTCATTCACTTCTTTGTACTTTAAATTTGGTTTCATAGAACAAAGAAGAAATGGAACATCACATAAAGTTTGGCAGTTCATGGATGGCTCCAGGCATTTAAAATATTGTTTCTTCTACTACAGAGAGTTTCAGAGAAAACATATAGATTTCAAAAGTTCATGAAAAATGGGTTGGAGGCAAGTTACAAAAGCAGAATGATGGTTTGGGATGCAAGAGTGTATTTCATTCATGAAAGGAAAAATGTTAAGGTTAGAAGCATTATCATTGAAATGAGAATATCAGTTTATTAGGATTCTGCTTATTTACCTTATAAATTCAATTGGTATTGTCAATTTACCCTCTGTAATTCACTGAAGCATGGTGTTTCTGATGAGTAACAGATACTTTACTCTCAAAAAGTATCAGAAAGTGAGGGGCAGAAGTACAGGGAGGGTAAATGTTGAGGTCAGCCTTTCAACTTCATGCGTCTCGTTGCACTTAAGAAATAGAGTGATATTACAAATCTGTTTTAAATAGAAAGGAATCTTGGCAAGTAGAACATTGCCACCTTGCACAATGTGATTATACGCAAAGAATGGCCATGCTATATTTTCTGAAGGTACTATTATTTTGAGATGAAAGATTAGGGTAGAATTATAAACTATTACATTTTCAGTTGCAATATCACAGAAATTCCCTTGGATTTTCTATGTTCAGAATTTTTAACTGACTTAGAGCATATTGAGTTAGAATATTTGGGGAAGTAGAGGGAAAGGAAAAAGAAGGAGCTTAGAATTAAAAGCAAGATCTTAAGAGGCAAAAAGGAGAAAAATCAAGTCACAAAATCTGTAATTTGTTGGAAATATGACAGCTTCTTGAACTCTATATCCTCAAAGTTTTATAAATTCTATGAAATAAAGACAATAATAACTCTATAATGTTAATATAGTATTAAACTAGAAAATAAATAAGTGCTTAATACAGTATGAAGCTGAAACACTGCAAGATACTATAATACTATTATGATGCTGCTGCTGATAGTAATAATCATTCTACATGCTATGCATTTTTTTTTTTTTTTTTTTACCATTCCACAAACTAAGATCACGGCATCTGGTCCCATTACTTCATGGCAAATAGATGGGGAAACAGTGGAAAAAGTGGCTAACTTTATTTTTTCTGGGCTCCAAAATCACTGCAGATGGTGATTGCAGCAATGAAATTAAAAGACAGTTACTCCTTGGAAGGAAAGTTATGACCAACCTAGTCAGCATATTAAAAAGCAGAGATATTATTGCCAACAAAGGTCCGTCTAGTCAAGGCTATGGTTTTTCCACTGGTCATGTATGGATGTGAGAGTTCCGAAGAATTGATGCTTTTGAACTGTGTGTGTTGTTGTGAGAGTCCCTTGGACTGTAAGTCCAACCAGTCCATCCTAAAGGAGATCAGTCCTGAGTGTTCATTGGAAGGACTGATGTTGAGGCTGAAACTCCAATACTTTTGCCACCTGATGCGAAGAGCTGGCTTATTTGAAAAGACCCTGATGCTGGGAAAGACTGAGGGCAGGAGAAGGGGATGATAGAGGATGAGATGATTGGATGGCATCACCGACTCGATGGACATGGGTTTGGGTGGACTCCGGGAGTTGGTGATAGACAGGGAGCCCTGGCGTGCTGCAGTTCATGAGGTCGCAAAGAGTTGGACATGATTGAACAACTGAGCTGACACTGTTGTAACACAGATGATTCCGTGATAAGACCAGGATTGGCAGAAAGGCTGCTGCTTCTTTGTTCCTATGTTGCTAGGAAGTGGCTGAGTTACGGATAGGCTGGTACAGATAGAGAGGGGCTGTCCCAGGTGGGTGGGAGATGGATAAACATAAGTAGAACAAGAGCCTTGAGAGCCTGCCCCTGTCACTGTGGTCCAAGTTAATATACTTTTAGCAGACGTCTTGAGTTCACCTCCTACCTTACCACTAGGAAACGTATTTGGAAAAGGGCTTATTCACTTACCAGTTCTTCACTGTGAACAGACCTACGCAAATAAAAGAGACCCATTTCAGGATAATCCTACAATCCTTCAAATGCAAGGGTTGCTTGTATAGCATTGAGAACTAGGTTCTGGCTCTCTTGGTGCACAGGAAGCATGTGTGTGCTAAAGAATGCAGACTCATACCAAGAATGGGAAAACAGCTTTTTTCACCTCCTAAGTTAAACATCGGAAAAGGCAATGGCAACCCACTCCAGTACTCTTGCCTGGAAAAGCCCATGGATGAAGGAGCCTGGTGGGCTGCAGTCCATGGGGTCGCAAAGACTCAGACACGACTGAACGACTTCAAGTTCACTTTTCACTTTCATAAATTGGAGAAGGAAATGGAAACCCACTCCAGTGTTCTTGCCTGAAGACTCCTGGGGACTGCGGAGCCTGGTGGGCTGCCATCTCTGGGGTCGCACAGAGTCGGATGCAACTGAAGTGACTTAGCAGCAGCAGCAGCAAGTTAAACATATGGAGTAAAGTAGAGTGCCTGTTCTCCATACCACCCTTCTAATGTGACTCAGGAGAAAACTTCTCGATATAAAGTAATTATAACCTATTCAAATCCTTCTTACCCTCTGCTTTCAGCTCCATTGATTCATTCAGCTTGTTTCAATGTTACTTTCTATTTGAGTTATATAGAAGGAAAAAAAAATGATTTAACTTGCTACAGTGCTTTGCAAAACCCAAGCATCACTAGAGTTCTTGGAAAGTAATAACTATTGAATTTGTCTTTGGTCCAAAGAGTTTTTATCCCTGTTCTTGGCAGAAGTTGATGGTTCTGACATTTGGCTATTAGTATTTGGTGATCTATGTGTCTCCAGGAAAACCTGAGTCTCTTTCTGATGATAGAAAGAAAACAAAGTAAAGCAAGGAAAACATTTTTTTTTATCACTTGCTATAGCAGACAGGCAAATTTTATTTTAACATAAATTTTTTTTTTTTTAGTAAATGAAAATTTTATTGGGCCTCTTAGATGCTAAAAGTCTGATATCACTTAATCAAATAAAATCAATTTAATTATCAACAGATATTTTTATTGAGATCCATTTAGGGCTTCAGATTAATTGCTGAGTAGTGTGTTGAGTAGCTCGAAGAGAATACATTAAGATTTTATTTAAAAAGCATCTACAAATTTTCCTCAAACACCTCAAATTGTATCTTTCAGAAATCAGTGAAAATACTTAAGGTTTCTATGAGCTAATAACTCAGATGATATACAGTAGTAAGCTATGAACAATAGTGTTCATATTTAAACTTTTCCTAAATGTTAATAATATAATTTTTTTCCAGCTTCATTTTTGCATTCCGCTGACTAGTTGGCTTACATTCCACTTACATTCCTGGCTTCTAGAAAATTTCCCAGTAATCCAGAAGACAGCATGTATATTAGGGCTCAATTAGAGAAACAAAAAGTATTAGTCACTCACTACTACTACTACTACTACTACTACTACTACTACTAAGTCGCTTCAGTTGTGTCTGACTCTGTGCGACCCCATAGACAGCAGCCCACCAGGCTCCACCGTCCCTGGGATTCTCCAGGCAAGAACACTGGAGTGGGTTGCCACTTAGTCATGTCCAGCTCTTTGAGACCCCCATGGACTGTAGCCAACCAGACTCCTATGTCCATGGAATTCTCCAAGCAAGAATATTGGAGTGGGTTGCCATTTTCTTCGCCAACGGAAATTCCCAACCCAGGGACTGAACCTGGGTCTCCTGCATTATAGGCAGATTCTTTACCATCTAAATCATTAGGATATGTACATACTGAGATTCATTGGAAGGAACTGGCTCATGTGATTGTGGGGACTGGCTAAGCAAATCCAGTATCTATAGGGAAGATCATCAGAAAGAATAGGCTGGAGCTCTTCTTTCCAATGCTGAAATTTTTTCTCCATTAGGGAAGCCTCAACACTGCTTTTTATTTTTTATTTTTTTAATATAAATTTATTTATTTTAATTGGAGGTTAATTACTTTACAATATTGTATTGGTTTTGCCATACATCAACATGAATCTGCCACAGGTATAATGCTTTAAGACTTTTAAACTGATGGACTTAGTCGGATACTGACTGAAGTGACTTAGCTGCAGCAGCAGTAGCTGCAGCAGCAGCAGCAGCAGCAATGATCTAGAACAATCCCCTTACTTGAAGTCAATTGACTATAGACTTCAATATAACAACAAAATAACTTCATAGCCACACCTAGATTAGTGTTTGATTGAATAATTGAGGACTATAGCTTAGCCAAATTGATACATCCAAAGACTATCACAATGTGTCAAAATGCAACAGATCCACTTAAATAACAAAGACTTAGTATTCATTGACTGCTTGACTAAAACAACTTATCTGTGAAATTCTAAAAACATACTTTTCAAGATGTTCATCATTACATTCTACTTTGCAGTATAGTTTGAAATAAATTAATTAATGCATGTTTTTCACTTGGACACAATATCTGAATTATCTAAAAACATTAATGCCTCAGGCCTATAAATATCAGTGCACAGCTCTGCTTTGGAGAGGGGAGAACATGAGCTTGTTTTCTTTTCCTTCCCCATCCTTTTCTTGGTTCTAATGGAGACATTTATTTTTTCATGAATTAATTATTTGGTGCTGCAATAAAGATTGTTCCCCCACAAAATCATGCTGAATATATGGTGGCTAAGTTTCCAGGCTAGCCCCTCAAAGTTCAGTTCAGTTTGGTTTTAACAGTATAGAGAGACCTGAGTCTCCTAATTGGTCTCCTCCTTTAATAACAGCTAGTCTTAGACGATTAAACAAGTATTTCTTCCTATCTGTGTAGGAGTTCTCTTTTTTATATCTTTTGTATCTGGCTCCCATCTTTTTTCTCAGCTATTTTTTATACCACCCTTTCTCTATTCTTTTTTCTCCATGATATTTCCTATTATACAAATCTATAACTGCCTTCCTCCTGCAAATTTGTCTTTCAAATAAGCAACAAAAATATGTGGATGATGTTATAGAATCATCCTAATTTTGTGCCCTTACTTTGAGATCTTACTAGGTTGTTCTTCCTGTAAGAAATGGTATTTTATAAAATAAAGAACAGCTACTATTACCATTATTCTATAATTTTCTATTTTAAAAAGTTTACAATAAAACAAGACTTCTTATCTTAATGTATATCATGCAAAAGTTATTCCAATACTGTTCTATAAATCTGACCACAGTATTATCAGATTTGTTCATATCAAAAAATATACTAATACTGTTGTACTTTAAGATGGTTTTATCTTTTTAGGTAATCATAACTAACTCTGCTGCTGGTGCTAAGTCACTTCAGTCATGTCCGACTCTGTGCGACCCCATAGATGGCAGCCCATGAGGCTCCCCTGTCCCTGGGATTCTCCAGGCAAGAACACTGGAATGGGTTGCCATTTCCTTCTCCAATGCATGAAAGTGAAAAGTGAAAGTGAAGACGCTCAGTCGTGTCCGACTCTTAGCAACCCCATGGACTGCAGCCTACCTGGCTCCTCTGTCCATGGGATTTTCTTTAGAGACTGAAAATCAGGAATATACGTAACCCCCATTAAAACTGTAGTTTTTTATTTTAAAATTTACTTTTTAAAAAATATAAATTTATTTTTTTAATTGGAGGTTAATTACTTTATAATATTGTACTTATTTCCAGTTGTTTATGAAACGAGTGGATAATTTATTGGAAGAAAACCGTAGTAGGCTTCTATTTTGAGAACAGTATCAAATATTACTGCCTAAAAAATGTCACTTAAAATCATCTGACATGCCATTGTCATCTTTTTTTGAATAGTGAAAGCTTTTGTTGCCATGTCAATTGCTTAATGTAAAGTTCAGTATTCCCTGGTCTCCAGTGAAAAGATGTTCTTTAGCTGACTAGCTTTCTTAGAGAAGCTTAGAAAAGCTGGCTGGAGAGTTTAACAGTGTAACAGAAACAGAGACTAATAGAAACTATGGCTTAAAGGTGCAGCACTTAACATGGAACAGATACATTCCTCTAAGCTGTGAAACATTCACAGCAGTTACCATACTCTCATGGGCTGCCTTACACACTGTAGTAAAGCTATCACTCAATAAGTTGTTGAGAACATTCCATTGACGATGGCCTCTTTTAAGAAACTTTTTGCAACTAAGCACCACCTGCTGGAGGCCACCCATTTTCAGAACAATATGGTGCCCAGACAAGCAGCCCACTTAGTTTTAGTTTGTAAGGTGTCTTGTTTGTAAGATGTCTTTCCAGAACCTAGAGCATTATAAAGCCAGAAAAGATTTGGTACTAGAAACATCTAAATATTCTGATCAACAATCATTTATTGAGGAGATAGTATTATACGCCAAGTACTGCGCTGGACACTGATTATCAAACAATGAATAATGTAGAGTTGTCTTGTGGGAGTCTATAATTCAGTTGAGAAGACAAGTATATATAATCACCTTGAGTGATATAGGTTCTTGTATTTAAAAAAGTATGAATGAACCACAGGTCAGAGAAGTAAGGGAGGCAAAAGTAAAGACATTTTCTTATTCATTGTGACACACAGAATACCTGCTAGAATAAATTAACCATTCTGAAATAAGTTAACTATTTTAACATAGTCTTGTCTTGTTGAGAACCTTTGCAGTGCAGCTACTAAATGGTAGCTTGTTTATTGCCAAATTTTTCACCCAGAGAGCAGTCTTTTCAGTTGGTACATTGGCTTCATTAATCAAGATTTCTTTGGAGAAGTCTATTCAAAACCCTTGTCTTAAAAGACTTTGATGAATAGGGATGATTCTTCTTTGATAATTATTTGAGTTCAAAATGAGTTGGATGTTCCTTGATTTAATAGCCAAAGCAATCTTGAGAAAGAAGAATGGAACTGGAGGAATCAACTTGCCTGACTTCAGGCTCTACTACAAAGCCACAGTCATCAAGACAGTATGGTACTGGCACAAAGACAGACATATAGATCAGTGGAACAAAATAGAAAGCCCAGAGATAAATCCACACACATATGGACACCTTATCTTTGACAAAGGAGGCAAGAATATACAATGGAGTAAAGACAATCTCTTTAACAAGTGGTGCTGGGAAAACTGGTCAACCACTTGTAAAAGAATGAAACTAGATCACTTTCTAACACCGCACACAAAAATAAACTCAAAATGGATTAAAGATCTAAATGTAAGATCAGAAACTATAAAACTCCTAGAGGAGAACATAGGCAAAACACTCTCAGACATAAATCACAGCAGGATCCT
Organism: Ovis canadensis; assembly: GCF_042477335.2. Taxonomy (NCBI): domain Eukaryota; kingdom Metazoa; phylum Chordata; class Mammalia; order Artiodactyla; family Bovidae; genus Ovis; species Ovis canadensis. The sequence goes on from NC_091252.1 coordinate 81,564,363, forward strand.
CTATGATCCACCTCCCAGAATTCTGGAAATAAAAGCAAAAATAAACAAATGGGATCTAATTAAAATTAAAAGCTTCTGCACAACAAAGGAAAATATAAGCAAGGTGAAAAGACAGCCTTCTGAATGGGAGAAAATCATAGCAAATGAAGCAACTGACAAACAACTAATCTCAAAAATATACAAGCAACTTATGCAGCTCAATTCCAGAAAAATAAACGACCCAATCAAAAAATGGGCCAAAGAACTAAATAGACATTTCTCCAAAGAAGACATACGGATGGCTAACAAACACATGAAAAGATGCTCAACATCACTCATTATTAGAGAAATGCAAATCAAAACCACAATGAGGTACCACTTCACACCAGTCAGAATGGCTGTGATCCAAAAATCTGCAAGCAATAAATGCTGGAGAGGGTGTGGAGAAAAGGGAACCCTCCTACACTGTTGGTGGGAATGCAAACTAGTACAGCCACTATGGAGAACAGTGTGGAGATTCCTTAAAAAATTGCAAATAGAACTACCTTATGACCCAGCAATCCCACTTCTGGGCATACACACCGAGGAAACCAGAATTGAAAGAGACACATGTACCCCAATGTTCATCGCAGCACTGTTTATAATAGCCAGGACATGGAAACAACCTAGATGTCCATCAGCAGATGAATGGATAAGAAAGCTGTGGTACATATACACAATGGAGTATTACTCAGCGGTTAAAAAGAATTCATTTGAATCAGTTCTGATGAGATGGATGAAACTGGAGCCGATTATACAGAGTGAAGTAAGCCAGAAAGAAAAACACCAATACAGTATACTAACACATATATATGGAATTTAGGAAGATGGCAATGACGACCCTGTATGCAAGACAGGGAAAGAGACACAGATGTGTATAACGGACTTTTGGACTCAGAGGGAGAGGGAGAGGGTGGGATGATTTGGGAGAATGACATTCTAACATGTATACTATCATGTGAATTGAATCGCCAGTCTATGTCTGACGCAGGATGCAGCATGCTTGGGGCTGGTGCATGGGGATGACCCAGAAAGATGTTATGGGGCGGGAGGTGGGAGGGGGGTTCATGTTTGGGAATGCATGTAAGAATTAAAGATTTTAAAATTTAAAAAATAAAAAACTAAAATTTAAAAAAAAAAAAAGAGCTAATATGATCTGATGGTTTTTTCCAGTGTTGTGTTTAACCCAATAATGCTTCCAAATAAAAGTGAAGAATCACAAGTTATTTGTTGTTATCCATTTAATGATTAGTTAATATTTGTATTTTCTTTGTGTCCTGATACCAGTAAGACTCAGGTAATACAATATTTAGATTTAAGAAACATGTTGGGATTTTGACACAATGTATCATAAACACAATTTAAGATATCCTTCTCACACTGTTTTACTTAGATAAAATTATTCCACATAGACATTAGCACAGGTTCTCAACTACTAATATTTTAAGATATTCATCTAGCAATTAAAGACAGAAAATGCCAACAATAGACTCATTCATTTATTCAATAGGAGGAGAATATAGGTACCTACTATGCACTAAGGCATGAAGTAGAGCATAGAAATGTCACATTAACTAAAATATATCCTTTACCTTTAAGGAATTCACAGTCTATATGAACAGATAGATACATTCCCAGTAGTAACAATACAATATAAAAGTAGTGATAGGCACAAGTAAAATGTACTGTATTTAGGGAGCATTAAGAGTAGAGGAAGAAGATGAGGACCTCATAGAGAAGGTGTTTTATGAGCTGAATCTTGAAGGGAAGAATAGCTTTTGTAAGGCAGATAAGCTGTGTTGTAACAGAAGTAAAACTCTTTTATCATAAATGTTTTCTCAAATATTTTGCTATATGTATCTCATTTCTTTGCAATATAATCATACCCTGTGAGTTGGCACCATTATTATCTCCATATTAAAGACAGAAAAATCATCAGGCTTAGAAACTTTAATAATTTGTCATGGTCCTTATCCAAGGTATCAGGGCAGGTGTAGGGGGTGGCGGCTTACTTGATAACTATCTCTTACCTACTAAAATGAAACTGTTTCTTACTGTGGTGGTAAAGTACTGAACAGACACAATATAGACACACTTCTTTTTGTGTATGTGAAAACATTTTTGAAGCAGAAAATCATTTGCAAATGCAAAATTATACTTTAAAATATTTGGGATAAAGATGTTCTCTGAAATAAGTGCCCTGCTCTGCCATTGATTCATGAGTATAGAGTCTGAACTTTACTAAGGAAACCTTGAGAAATCATAAATGATGTATTAATCAGTGATGTGCTTGCAAGATTCTGACAAAGTCAGTTAGTATCAGAAGAACAGACATAAATAAATTAGTTTCTTGCAGAATAAAACACATAAATAAATCAGAAGCATGAATCTGAAAGGATCTAGATCCTGCTTTAATTAAACAGGTGGTAGACTATACCTGCCATAAAACGCTGGCTTCTCTGAATGCATCTATAATTCCAGATACAATATCTTGCCTTTTGTTAAGCCATTGTGTGTCAATTTCTGTAGACTCACTAGATAAAGTTAATATTTAATCACAAGTGCAACTGAGAAAAGGAGACATGCTTCCAATCACAGGCAGTTTGTTTGTAACTTATATCTTTCTAGAAATAATATTATATGGAAAACACTGTGGCTGCAACTGCAGTTAAATCTGTTCTCTTATTTCTTGAGTGAAACGATTTGGAGCTACCTACCCATGGTTTGCCTGATTTTTTCATCTTTGAAGAGCTAAATTATATTATGTTTTAGAAATGATTTTGTGACTTCTTTTTTCTCTAATTCCCTTGATTGCTCTAGAGAATGGTTATTTTTAAAAGCTTTAGACTTTTCTTTGCACTCATTTCTCATTTAGAGTTTAAAATGATATGATCAGATACCTCTGCTTTAAGAAAGTGGATTCAAATCACAATCTGAGTGGATGGGTTTGAAGTATTTTTTTAAGTAGAAAACGCTTTATTAACTAAAGTTCCTGTCCATGGAAATGTTTTAAATGTGTGTGAGACTAAAGAGACTATGTTATCTTTGTAGCAGCTAATATGACAAACTCTATGTAGGGAGAGACCAACCTTGTTGAAAGAGGCTTTGCAGGGGATATGAATAAGAGTTTGGAATCTCAGGTAAAACTTGTGTCCAGGTTTCATGCAAAGAAGAGAGCATCTCTGAAAAATGAAGAGTGAATGAAACAAATGGTAAAACAGTCAGTCTGTGGAACAGCCTGGTGTAGTAGTTTTCAAACTATAGGTTGTCCTCATTAGTGGGTCATAGGCTCAATTAATAGATGAAGATGAGTCATAATTAAAAAATAAAAAAATAGAAAATATCACAGCATGACATGTAATAAAGATGAAGTATTGTTTTTAGGAAATATTAACATATCATATATTATAAAGATTAAGTATTATTTTGTAAAGTGTTTGTTCAATCTTATGTATATCCATAGTGGGTAAATATATTTTTTATAAAATCTTGGTTAAAATAAATTACTAATAATGATCTAAAAGGAAAAGGAATTTGTATTAATGGCAAAATAGGGGTTTATTTTGGGGAAGAATAGGGCTTCCCTGGGCTGAGAAGATCTGCTGGAGAAGGGATAGGCTATCCCCTCCAGTATTCTTGGGCTGCCCTTGTGTGGCTCAGCTGGTAAAGAATTCGCCTGCAATGTGGGAGATCTAGGTTTGATCACTGGGTTGGGAAGATCCCCTAGAGAAGGGAAAGGCAATCCACTACCAGTATTCTGGCCTGGAGGATTCCATGGACTGTATAGTCCATGGGGTCGCAAAGAGTCGGACAAGACTGAGCAACTTTCACTTCACTTGGGGAAGAATAAAACCAATAGTTTTCAAATCCAGCTCATCACACTTGCTTAAACTTGAGTAAATTCTACTTTGTTTACAAATACTTTCATGCAAATGACATTTGTCATTTGGAAATATATATATATTTTAAATTTTATATATTTTGAAAAATTTTCATATATCCATATAAGAGGCATACCTCGTTCAAATTTTTGGATACATTTAAGTATATTATGTTGAGTTCAGAAGCGAATAAAATTCAAATAGTTATATTAGGAATGAAAAGGAACTTAGACACTCATAGTTACATCATTAAATTGTCAATTTGATATTGAATTTCATCACTTGAAATGAAATGTATAATTAATTGAATGTGTAATATCAGATCCGATGCTGTAAGTCATTTTATTTTTAATAAAATTTTCAACATGTGCTGAATTTTATGTGCTCTCAGAAAGATTGTCACAATTCATGCTTTCTTATAGTTGACAATACTGTATGTTGAAAATTGGTAAAAATGTAGAGTTTTTTACTTTTTTTTTTAATTGAAATATAATTGACTTATATTGGTTTCAGGTTTATGACATAGGAATTTGATATTTTTCTACCTTACAAGTTAATCACCATAAGCCCACTTTATATATGTCACATACAAAGTTATGAACAGTATAATTAACCATACTCCTAGTGTTGAACATCACACCACTGTGACTCATCAGTGTCATAGCTGCTTAAGTTTGTACCTCTTAAGTTCTCTCACCTATTTCATGCAAGTCTTTAACCCAGTTTGTGTTTATTTTTGTATATTATGTGATAAAGTAATCCAATTTGATTCTTTTACATGTAGCTGCCCAGTTTTTCCAGGACTATTTATTGAAAAAGTTGTCTTTTCCCCATTGTATAGTCTTGCCTCCTTTGTTGTAGGCATATAAATGGGGGTTAATTTCTGAATTTTCTTTTCTGTTTCTTTGATCTGTGTGTCTGTTTTATGCCAGCATCATATACTGTTTTGATTATTGTAGTTTTGTAGTACAGTTTGAAGTTAGGGAGCATGATACCTCTAGCTCTGTTCTTCTTTCTCAAGATAATTATAGCTATTTGGAGTCTTTTGTGTTTCCATAAAATTTTACAATTATTTTTTTATAGTGTTGTGGAAAATAGTATTAAAATAGGGGTTGCACTGAACCTGTGATTACCTTACATATGCATATGTGCTTTTAACAATATTAATTCTTCCAGTCCATGGGTATGACATATCCGCCCATTTGTTTGTGTTATCTTCAATTTCTTTCACCAGTATTTTATAGTAGTATTTCAGATGGATTGAGTTGCTTGAAAATATTGAACCATCCTTGCATCCTTGGGATAAATCCTACTTGATCACGGTGTTTAATCCTTTCAATCTATTGTTGAATTTGTTTTGCTAATATTTTTCTAAAGGTTTTTACTTTTATACTCATCAGTGATATTGCCTTGTAATTTTCTCTTTTTTTGTGGTAGCTTTGTTTGGTTTTGGTATCAGAGTGGTGCCAGCCTCCTGGAGTCAGTTTGGAAGCATTCTTTCCTCTTCAATTTTCGGAGTAGTTTCAGAATGATAAGACTTAATTCTCCTTAAATGCATGGTACAATTCACTTATGAAACTACTTTTCTTGAACTTTTGTTTATTTGAAGTTTCTAAAACAATAATTAATTTCATTACTGGGTAACTTATTGGTTCATATTTTCAATTTTTGTTGATTCAGTATTGAGAGAGTATAATTTTAGAAATTTATCCATTTATTATAGGTTATCTATTTTACTGGAATATAACTGTAATAATCTCTTATGATCCTTGGTGTTTCCGTGGTGTCAGTGGTAACTTCTTTTTCATTTCCAATTTTTTTTTTGGCCCTTTCTCTTTTTTTCTTGATGAAGGTTTATAAATTTTATCTTTTCAAAGAAACTGCTCTTAATTTCATCGATCTTTTATATTTTTTCCTAGTCTCTGTTTCATTTATTTCCACTCTGATATTTAGTATTTATTTTCTTCTACTTATTCTGGGTTTGACTGTTCTTTTTCTGGTTCCTTAGGTGTAAGTTTAACTTGTTTATTTGAAATTTTTCTTATTTCATAACATAGGCCCTGTAATCACTATAAACTTCCCTCTGAGGAAGTTCCTGCTTTGTCTTTGTCCTGTTGATTTTGGGATATTGTGTTTCCAAATTCATTTATCTCCAGGTAATTTTAAATTTCCTCATTTCTTTCTGACCCATTGGTTTTTCAATATTTAGCTTCCATGTGTTTGCACTTTTTTGCAGTTAGCTTTTATTCTTGTAGTTGATTTCTAGTCTCAGTGTTGTGGTTGGAAGAGATGCTTGATATTATTTCAATTTTCTTCAAATTACTGAGATTTGGAAAAAGAATTTCATTCCCTTTAGTTGCAAGAAATCATTTTTTTTAATTGAATGAAACTTAAAATGGTCTATACTGCAGCTTTTGGAAATTTCATTTTTTTCAGCAATAACATTAAAATATACTTGCACAAAAATAATTCTTATAGTGGAAAGACAAAGCAATCTCACTGTCTTTGGACACCCTCTTCATCACCAGTGTATCACTCTTTTTCTGCAGTGTTTTAAACCACATTAAAAGAAATCACAATGCAATATACTGTGATTCTAGGCTTTCTTCTGTATTTAGCATCATATTCTGAGATCCATATATATATATATACATATATATATATATGTAATATCCTTTATAATCAATAATCAACCACAGAAACGGAGTTTCTTGCATTTTAAATATGATGAAGATAATAGTTTACTGTTTTGATGCATTTTAGCTACATCCTTAGGGCCCAAGTATATAATGTAGGTTCTTAACATTATGGAATATCCATTTTTAAAGAGAAAAATAATCCTAATAGCTCTATTACTTATGAATAGTTTGGGCCTGCCAGAAATCCAGCTGTGTTACCATAGAAACCTCATTGGCCTAGATGTGATGTCACCATCCAATGAGACTAAAATTCAACCATTCTATTACAAACTATTAATACAAATAAATATTGAATCATCTAATTATTGGTTACAGATAACACTTCCTCAGTGCTTTACTCTAAGGGGTTAAAAAAAAAAAACTTTAATTGGTCAATACCAATGAGTTGGGGTGGGGGGGTATTTGCTGGAATGTGAAATTTAGTATATTTTTAAAAACAGTGCAGCAAATGACTTCTGAAAATATATTCTGGTGATAAAACTATCTTAATAATGCCTAAAAGAACAAAGTACAACTTGCTAAATAAGTCCTGTGCATCTCATCCTAATGACAGAAGGGGGTTGGGACTTGTAGTCATTATGTTCAAAGAGCAAAACTGAGAGGGCACAATCATAAAGAGACTTTATTTTTTATACAACCCTCCTTTTAATCTTAATCTTACACTAAAGGATGCTAGTTTGTCTTCTGCACTTAAATGATATGCAGAGTAGGTCTCATAACTTAGATAATGAAAGTCCCACATTCACTTCTCATCACAAAAATTCTCTGTTCAGTAATTAAATGTCTAATGCAGTGTAATAATAAACAACTTTGAATTTTGATTATGCTTAAAACTTCTATTTACCCTAAAGAGAACCTGGTAAAGGTAGGGGTTTGAAGTCTGACTAGGGGACGAATTAAACAGCTTTATCCTCTGTTAGTAATATCTCCTCGACCAATCACTGCTGCGGGGAGGGAGAAATAGCAAGAGAACAGGTCTTATTTGATTGATACTGGTAAATTGGTATCAGTCCTCTGGGAAACTACCAGGACCAAAGTTGACATTTACCCTTGGGGAACTTTCACGCATTCTAGGGAGACCTTCACCATGCCCCTTCAAGGTGCATCTTCCTCATCTGGTTGCTTGTTTCTTACATCATCCCTGGGCATCTGGAAATATTTCCAATCTCTTTCTGCTAAGATCTCCTGGCCATCTAGATCCCGCTTCTTAGCAAACCTAAGAAAAATACAACCTTTTTTCTCTTTTACATGATACATATCTTGTCTACAGAAATCATGGTACCTTTGACTCACAGTAGGAGTTCTGTCTTCTTGTTTCAGCTCCTTTACTGGAAGCTCCAGCATTTTGCCTATTAGATAGCTCAAATATAGTACTTAAGAAGGTCCAGGGCTATATATTGAACTCATAGTTTCTTTGAAGTGCTTTCGCTAGAAAGAGCAAGAAGATGAGATACAGCAATAAAATATGTCAAATGACCAGATGCAGCAATTACTTGAGAACTGCAACCATAGCTTCTATGAAAGTGAACAGAAACATGGGCAGTCTCCTTTAAAAGATGAGAAATCCTTTTATTTTGAAGGGAGCTCATCTTAGGCAGTAGGAGGCACCACACATTTATTGCATCTAAACTGAAATCATTGTGCAATGAAGTTGTGCATTGTCATTTGTTTTGAAGGTAATGGATATTTCATTTGGCAAAACAATTCATTCCATTTCAGAGAGCATTTGTACATGCAAATCAGACTATAGAGAGCTGGACTTAGAGATTATTTTTTTCTTGTTGTTGTCAAGTAAAACCAAGAATTGAAAACTTAGTCGACAGCTTTTCTCTGACATTTATCTTTTATGTGATAAATAGCACAAAATTTTAGCACCTCAGATATATCTGCAAAGCATTTATCAATAGTTGACTAAAACCCCAAACTGTGTGTAATTGGTCTCTTTTGTATTACTTTTTTTAGCTCTCACTTTTGCTGAGTTGGACTGATAATTAATCAGAAACCTATGCTTCATTCTTAAATTTGAACAGTGGAATAACAGTTGCAACTCTGGGGAATACAACTCTCCTCCAACTGACAACAGAGATAAATTGCATTATAGGAGCATATAAGAGAACTCAATCATAAGTTTACTGCAATAGGCACCCTGTCAAAGGTTCTCTTGAGATGTCTGATCTTTGACAGTCTACCAGGCATATGAACTATTGATTCTTTCATCTTCTCCAATTTATCTTTTTTTCAATTATATGAAACTATAAACACATCTATAAACTTTATTATCTTTGTGGCAATCCCATATTCCTATCATTGCTCTATTATGGTTTCTTACATTCCTCTTCAATTTTAGTAAATATATGTGTTTATAATTTCCATCTGCCAGTCTAGAATACTTATTAATTATTTAAAAGTTGTGAAAAGAAATTTTAGTATAAAGTTGATTTGTAGAGAGCACACATCTTTTCATTGTATGTTTATCTATGTTAGCCCTTGAAAGAGGAGATATACTTTAATAGCATATGAAGATTTCATTTATATTTTAGTTTTGGGGAAGTGTGTTCCTATGATACTAATGGGGAATCATGGAGTTACAGTTTCAAGGATATGGGCATTATTCAGATTCATAAAATGTATCATTATGGTAATTCATATAGACTTATCTTTGATATATAGTCTTATAGCCTCTCTGAAGGAGTTTTTAAAATTATAATTGTGTAGCAAGCACAGGAGGGCCTAGAGGAGCTCTTCCACATTCAAGGTCAGGAGGGGGAGCAGTGAAGAGATAGCCCTTGTCCAAGGTAAGGAGCAGTGGCTGCACTTTGCTGGAGCAGCCATGAAGAGATACCCCACGCCCAAGGTAAGAGAAACCCAAGTAAGACGGTAGGTATTGCAAGAGAGTATCAGAGGGCAGACATACTGAAATCATAATCACAGAAAACTAGTCAATTTAATCACACTAGGATCACAGCCTTGTCTAACTCAATGAAACTAAGCTATGAAGTGTGGGGCCACCCAAGATGGGTGGGTCATGGTGGAGAGGTCTGACAGAATCTGGTCCACTGGAGAAGGGAATGGCAAATCACTTCAGCATTCCTGCCTTGAGAGCCCCATGAACAGTATGAAAAGGAAAAATGATAGGATACTGAAAGAGGAACTCGCCAGGTCAGTAGGTGCCCAATATGCTACTGGAGATCAGTGGAGAAATAACTCCAGAAGGGATGAAGGGATGGAGCCAAAGCAAAAACAATACCCAGTTGTAGATGTGACTGGTGATAGAAGCAAGGCCCAATGCTATAAAGAGCAATATTGCATAGGAACCTGGAATGTCAGGTCCATGAATCAAGGCAAATTGGAAGTGGTCAAACAGGAGATGGCAAGAGTGAACATTGACATTCTAGGAATCAGCGAACTAAAATGGACTGGAATGGGTGAATTTAACTCAGATGACAATTATATCTACTACTTCAGGCAGGAATCCCTTAGAAGAAATGGAGTAGCCATCATGGTCAACAAAAGAGTCTGAAATGCAGCACTTGGATGCAGTCTCAAAACGACAGAATGTTCTCTGTTTGTCTCCAAGGCAAACCATTCAATATCACAGCAATCCAAGCCTGTGCCCCAACCAGTAACGCTGAAGAAGCTGAGGTTGAATGGTTCTATGAAGACCTACAAGACCTTTTAGAACTAACACCCAAAAAAGATGTCCTTTTCATTATAGGGGACTGGAATGCAAAAGTAGGAAGTCAAGAAACACCTGGAGTAACAGGCAGATTTGGCCTTGGAATATGGAATGAAGCAGGGCAAAGGCTAATAGAGTTTTGCCAAGAGAACACACTGGTTAGCAAACACCCTCTTCCAACAATACAAGAAAAGACTCTACACATGGATATCACCAGATGGTCAACACTGAAATCAGATTGATTATATTTGCAGCCAAAGATGAAAAAGCTCTATACAGTCAACAACAACAACAAAAGACCAGGAGCTGACTGGGGCTCAGATCATGAACTCCTTATTGCCAAATTCAAACTTAAATTGAAGAAAATAGGGAAAACCACTAGACCATTCAGGTATGACCTAAATCAAATCCCTTATGATTATACAGTGGAAGTGAGAAATAGATTTAAGGGTCTAGATCTGATAGAGTGCCTGATGAACTATGGACAGAGGTTTGTGACATTGTACAGGAGACAGGGATCAAGACCATCCCCATGGAAGAGAAATGAAAAAAAGAAAAATGGCTGTCTGGGGAGGCCTTACAAATAGCTGTGAAAAGAAGAGAAGCAAAAAGCAAAGGAGAAAAAGAAAGATATAAGCATCTGAATGCAGAGTTCCAAAGAATAGCAGGAAGAGATAAGAAAGCCTTCTTCAGCGATCAATGCAAAGAAATAGAGGCAAACAACAGAATGGGAAAGACTAGAGATCTCTTCAAGAAAATTAGAGATACCAAGAGAACATTTCATGCAAAGATGGGCTCGATAAAGGACAGAAATGGTAGGGACCTAATAAAAGTAGAAGATATTAAGAGGTGGCAAGAATACACAGAAGAACTGTACAAAAAAGATCTTCATGACCCAGATAATCACGATGGTGTGATCACTCACCTAGAGCCAGACATCTTGGAATGTGAAGTCAAGTGGGCCTTAGAAAACATCACTATGAACAAAGCTAGTGGAGGTGATGGAATTCCAGTGGAGCTGTTTCAAATCCTGAAAGATGATGCTGTGAAAGTGCTGCACTCAGTATGCTAGCAAATTTGGAAAACTAAGCAGTGGCCACAGAAGTGGAAAAGGTCAGTTTTCATTCCAATCCCAAAGAAAGGCAATGCCAAAAATTCTCAAACTGCCGCACAATTGCACTCATCTCATACTCTAGCAAAGTAATGCTCAAAATTCTCCAAGCCAAACTTCAGCAATACGTGAACTGTGAACATCCAGATGTTCAAGCTGGTTTTAGAAAAGGCAGAGGAACCAGAGATCAAATTGCCAGCATCCACTAGATCATGGAAAAAGCAAGAGAGTTCCAGAAAAACATCTCTTTCTGCTTTATTGACTATGCCAAAGCTTTTGACTGTGTGGATCACAATCAACTGCGGAAAATTCGGAAAGCGATGGGAATACCAGACCACCTGACCTGCCTCTTGAGAAACCTATAGCAGGTCAGGAAGCAACAGTTAGAACTGAACATGGAACAACAGACTGGTTCCAAATAAGAAAAGAAGTACGTCAAGGCTGTATATTGTCACCCTACTTATTTAACTTATATGCAGAGTACATCATGAGAAACGCTGGGCTGCAAGAAGTACAAGTTGAAATCAAGATTGCCGGGAGAAATCTCAATAACCTCAGATATGCAGATGAAACCACCCTTATGTCAGAAAGTGAAGAGGAACTAAAAAGCCTCTTGATGAAAGTGAAAGAGGAGAGCGAAAAAGTTGGCTTAAAGCTCAACATTCAGAAAACGAAGATCATGGCATCTGGTCCCATCACTTTATGGCAAATAGATGGGGAAACAGTGGAAACAGTGTCAGACTAATTTTTTGGGCTCCAAAATCACTGCAGATGGTGATTACAGCCATGAAATTAAAAGACGCTTACTCCTTAGAAGGAAAGTTATGACCAACCTAGACAGTATATTGAAAAGCAGAGATTACTTTGCCAACAAAGGTCCATTTAGTCAAGGCTATGGTTTTTCCAGTGGTCATGTATGGATGTGAGAGTTGGACTGTGAAGAAAGCTGAGTGCCGAAGAATTGATGCTTTTGAACTGTGGTGTTGGAGAAGACTCTTGAGAGTCCCTTGGACTGCACGGAGATCCAACCAGTCTGTTCTAAAGGAGATCAGTTCTGGGATTTCTTTGGAAGCAATGATGCTAAAACTGAAACTCCAGTACTTTGGCCACCTCATGCGAAGAGTTGACTCTTTTAAAAGGCTGTTGCTAGGAGGAGGAGAAGGGGACGACAGAGAATGAGATGGCTGTATGGCATTACTGACTCGATGGACGTGATTCTGAGTGAACTCCGGGAGTTGGTGATGAACAGGGAGGCTTGGCATGCTGAGATTCATGGGGTCGCAAAGAGTCGGACATGACTGATTGACTGAACTGAACTGAGTTCCTTTTATAGGAGGTGTTTATAATACACATTTGCTCTTGTGAGACTTAAGGGTAATTAGGGCTTCATTTTCTGTTGCAGGAATTTCAGGGGCCCAGACCTTCCTTTTCTCTGACACCAAGAGAAGAGGGTAAGATAGTGGTATCTGAGAGTATTGGCAGAGGATCTGAAATGAACTGTTCTGGTGAATGACTGTTTGCTGTCTGGCCTCTCTTGACTGCAGTCCATTTCTGAGCCTGTTTCTCAAGTCTTTTGTTAATATGTGAGCCATCCAATAGATTAAATACTTTTTTGCTTAATTAGCAGGTCAGACTCTATTTCTTACAACTAAAAACTCTGAGTCAGAATTTAATAATTCTGTGTAAACTGACATATTAAAGCTGCATGTTGACGAAATTTAGGTATAAAAATTTCCTGGAGAGAAATTCTAGTCTTAAATTAACCTCTACTGATATGAATGTTATGGGCACCAGGGTCCTGGTCTATAAAATTAGAAGTGTGGGTAAATCAGTGACTTTTGTGCCTTTAGGAGCCCCAGGGATTCAAAGGGACTTTCTCTTGGCTACTGAAAGAGAGCCAAGTGAAAGAGGACGTGATCAGTAAGTGCTGTTGAACCTCATTTCCTTCCTACATTTTACAAACAGTGCATGCGTGCTAAGTCACTTCAGTTGTGTCCAGTTCTTTGCAACCCTATGGACTGTAGCTTGTCAGGCTCCCCTGTCCATGGGATTCTCCTGGCAAGAATAGTGGAGTGGGTTGCCAAGTCCTACTTCAGAGGACATTCCCTACCCAGAGATCAAACTTGCAACTCTTTGTCTCCCGCATTGGCAGGCAGGTTCTTTATTACTACTGCCACCTGGATTCAGTTCAGTTCAGTTCAGTTGCTCAGTTGTATCCGACTCTTTGCGACCCCATGGCCTGCAGCACATCAGGCTTCCCTGCCCATCACCAACTCTCGGAGCTTGCTCAAACTCATGTTGATTGAGTCGATGATGCCGTTCAACTTTCTCATCATATGTTGTCCCCTTCTCCTTCTGCCTTCAATCTTTCCCAGCATCAGGGTCTTTTCCGATGAGTCAGTTCTTTGTATCGGGTGGCCAAAGGATTGGAGTTTCAGCTTCAGCATCAGTCCTTCGAATGAATATTCAGGACTGATTTCCTTTAGGATGGACTGGTTGGATCTCCTTGCCATCCAAGGGACTCTCAAAAGCCTTCTTTAACACCGCGGCTCAAAAACATCAGTTCTTCAGCTCTCAGCGCTCACAATCCAGCTCTCACCTGGGGATCCAGAGTCATATTCAGTTTTACCTATTAGATTCTCTTCATAATTGGCTTTGAATAAAGGATACCTCAAGATCTTTTTAAGGAATGTAGTGAAAGATGTTGAAGATGTCTTCTAGCTTCCTCATTCTATGAATCTGTGTTTTGTCCTAGAAATCTCTTCTGTGCAGTATTCTCCAAAAATAATGAGGAAGCAAAATGTTTTAAGAATAAAAGCGTATGTTTCTAGTAAAAATAACTATCACTTATTGAGTTCTTACAGTATACAAGGACCAGTGTTATTACTGCTTTAAATGAATAAATCATTTAATACTCACAACAATCTTGTAAGTTTGATACTATACCTAAGATCATATAAGTATAGGAGGTAGGATTTCAACCCAGGCAGGCTTGCTCCCCAAATCATACTCTTAATTACAACCCTATGTCCTTTCTACTTAGTAGCAAGACATTAGAAGCTCAAGGAAATATATCAGTTGCTCTTTGGAATAAACAAATGAATAGGAATCTTTGGGAAAGTTTAACGTTGCTCATAGTGAAGCTCTATGGAATGCATTTATCAGATCCAATGTGAACGGGTTTTTCAGACAAAAACTAGTTGAGACATTGTTTTCATAAATTGTTTCCTGCTATGCTGGCATCACTGACTTGATGGACATGAGTTTGAGCAAGCTCTGGGAATTGGTGATAGACAGGGAAGGCTGGTGTGCAGCAGTCCATGGGGTCCCAAAGAGTCAGGCACTACTGAGCAACTGAACTGAAGCTGCTGACATGTTTTAATAAAAGACTGTGGTTTCTCTTTCTTCTTTCAATTTTGAAAGTTTTTGGCTTCATGTAATTTGGGACATAGAGATGCATACTCATAAAAGATTGCTATATTTTCTATTTGGATTAATTCTTTTATCATTATGTAATATTGTTCTTTTTTGATTTTGTTATATAATTTATATTGCTAATTCAGCATCCATTTTAGGTGGCTCAGAGGTTAAAACGTCTGACTCCAATGCGGGAGACCCGGATTCGATCCCTGGGTTGGGAAGATCCCCTGGAGAAGGAAATGGCAACCCACTCCAGTATTCTTGCCTGGAGAATCTCATGGACAGAGGAGCCTGGTAGGCTACAGTCCATGGGGTCGCAAAGAGTCAGATACGACTGAGCGACTTCTCTCTCTCTCTCTCTCTACTTTTTTGAAGCATTCACTTCCTTAAAGTGAGCTAAATGATTTTTAGGATGTTTTCAGAGTTGTCCAGCTATCACCACTCTATCAATTTCGGAATATTTTTCACTAACTCAAAAATAAACCACTGAAAACTTTATGCTAAGGGAAATAAGCCAGAAAGAAACCATTCACCCATTAAGACACTCTTCACTATGGCTGGTGTCTCTCACACAGCATAATGTTTTCAAGTTTCATCCACCTTTTTTCAAGGTACATCCACAATGTAGGTTTTATTATTACATTATTTCTTTTTATGAATAAATGATATCCTTTGATGGATATACCACATTTTGCTTGTCCATTCATCCATTGATGGACACTTTGGTTGGTTCCATTCTTTTACTTTTAACCTATTTATATTTTTATACTTAAAATAGTTTCTTTTAGATAGTATACAATTTAGTTTTACTTTTATATCCACTGTAGCATTTTCTTTTCTTTTAATCAGTTTGTTTAGACCATTGTAATGATTGATACGATCAGATTAACATTTGTCATCTTCTCAAATGGCTTCTGCTGGCAAGTGATATTCCACTTCTTTTCCAGAGAAATATATTTATTTTCTTTTTATTTTTCAAAGGTATTTTTACCTATTATTTTTTCTATTTCTCTTTTTCCTTTTGAATATTTAGATGATACATTTATGTCCACTATTTTCTTACTTTTTTATCTATGTGAAATATTTTTGTGTTGCCCTTAGGTTTACAATATTCAGATTATTCAATGGGAATATGCCTTCAAATAACTTTATACCACTTCACAGGTAGTATAAGACATAATAACAGTTAACTCCCAATTTTTTCCTCTTATATTTATGTCATTTGTTATATATTTATTTTTACATATTTTATAAATTCTTTGCAATTATTTTTACTTTAGAAAATTAATTCTTTTAAAATTAATTTATTTTATTTGGAGGCTAAATTAAAATGATAAAAAATGAATCTTAAGTTTATCTTCATTACTAATTCTCTTCATTTCTTTTATGGAGCCAAATTTTTCTTTGTCATTGTATTCCTCTGGCTTTTAACTTCCTTTGATGCTATAGTAAGGTCTGCTGGCCGTTGATTTTCCATTTTTTCCCCAAAGAAATGTCTTCATTTTTCTTTTATTTTTGAAAGACATTTTCATTGGGTATAAAATTATGAGTTAATAGATTTTTTTTTGTCTTTCAATACTTTAAATTACATTTTCTGCCTAGTATAATTTATGATGAGAAATCTTCTGTAATTCGTATCTTTGTTCCTTTGCATGTAATGTATTTCTATGTCTTTGTGATTAACTTTTGGAAGTTTAAATGGGAGATGTCTTGGGATTTGTATGTGTGTTTTGTGTTTATTCCAGTCACTATTTCTGAGCTTCTTGTATTTGTTGTTTGTTGTTTATAACTAATTTTGGAAAATTCTCTGTCATAATGTCTTCAAATTTCTTTCTTTCTCTTTCTTTCCTTCTGATAGGATTACAGTTATCTATGTATTAGGCCATTTGATTGTCCATACAAAAATTCCTTTTTCTATTTGTGTTCCAGTGTGGTTAATATTCATCCTCTATCTTCAAATTCATAATTTCACTTTAATTTCCAGCCAGAGAGGTTTTTAACTTTTTAAATATTTATTTACTTATTTGGCTGCAGTGGGTCTTAGTTGTGGTGTGCAGAAATTTTAGTTGCTGCATGTGGGATCTAGTTTCCTGACCAGGGATGAAACCCAGGGCCCTTGCATTAAGAGAATGGAGCCTTAGCCACTGGCCCACCAAGGAAGTCCCCCAGCCAGAGAGGCTTCTTCCAAAGTCTTTTCCACCTTCACCATGAGAGTTTCCCTTGATGCCTGTGCTTTAAAAAAGTTCTTTTTCTATGCTCTTATCCATCCCCTAGTAGTTCACTGCTGTTACTTAATTCAGGATGTCAGTAGGCACTGAGGCAACTGTCTCTGTTGTTCTGGTTCAGACTTATTTTTAGGCAGCACTTTGTTCTTGCATCTCAAGGTAGGGACCATCTCAGTGACTCTTCTCCTCTTTTGAATGGTCTGGGCCCAATGTCTGTTTCTGCACCTGCTCCCGAGAATAGTATTTGCTCACTTCTCCTAACTACATGGATTTTTCCCTGTGGCTTAAGTGTGATGGCGTTTTTTTCCCCCTTTCCCCCAAAGACTTGAGGTTTTGGGTCCATAGGAAATGTAAGGGGAAAGGATCCAGGTAGGTCTCTGTGTCTTTCCGTAAGGGATGCTGTTCCACTACCTATTCTAGGTCCTTCCTGACACTTCCTGTACACTCTTATCTTATGTGAGGACATCCAGTGAGGTTTGTGAAGAAGAGTCTGACAGTGGATGTGGTCCTTTGTTGTTTGGCATGCCCAAGAGCCATATGTTGTCA
This sequence comes from Ovis canadensis, assembly GCF_042477335.2. NCBI lineage: Eukaryota > Metazoa > Chordata > Mammalia > Artiodactyla > Bovidae > Ovis > Ovis canadensis. The sequence continues at coordinate 81,581,939 of NC_091252.1, forward strand.
CAGTAGCTCACATTCTACCTTCAGCATGCTGGTAACTGTTAGTAGAATTACTCTCACCTTCATGTTTGGCTTTGGGTATCCAGCATCTGCCTCAGGTAATCAAGGGCTACTGTGCTATTTCTCCTTGAAAACACTTGTTTTTCCTTAGATTTAAGATTTCTTGCTTGTTCTGTGACTCTGCTATCTAATGGATTCAAGAAACATGGTGATTTTACAGATTTGTGCCTTTTTTTAATGTAAGGAAGGAAGTGACACTATTTTCAGCTTACTACATTCCAAGCAGAAGCTGGAATTCCTGATGCTTACTTTTCATAAATATAATTCTAATTCCCTTGCAATCTCTAATGCACTTCACTGAAAATCACTGATAAGCAGAAAGTAAAGTGTAGCTTTTATAGAACTCTTCAAGTCATATTTTGTTATGCTTCATTTTATACTGAGAAACTATATTTTAGTTTGTTTTCCAAATGTAAATTATAGTATCTTGTTAAATATCCCTTTTCATATCATACTGCCCCTTCAGAGAAGATGGTGTTTCAGAAAAAAGTGAGGACTGCCCACTGCTATCACTTCCCACATAAAGAAACAATGACACAGACATTTCTTGGTGACTGGAGTAATGGGGGTTAATTGGTGGCATGGTAAGTAAGCAGATAAGATGAGGCAGTGGCAATCTCTACATCTTCTCAGGCATGAGAAGCCATGCTTTCTGATAAGGTGATGTCATTGTGTGTCCAGGGTTGATAAATTTCATTGTTATACAAGGAGCGGAGGATGAACTCAGACCATATGCTGAAAATTTAAGCATCTAACTATGCTGAGCACTAAACATATATGTTCAAAAAGCTTTGGGAATAATTTGTTTCTGGTACTTTTATATCCTATGGATTGCTATAGTGCCCTCAGGTTACAAATCATTACTACTAACTAATGCGCATTATGAGCCTGCAGCTTCATTGACACTCATCATTTTGTATGTGTGTTTCATGTTGCTTTCTGCTGGAGCTTGCTGTGACAAGTTAGATCCCATCTGTCTGCTCAGGAACAAGCAAAATGACAAACATAACACAGGCAACATTCTTTAGACATCCAAATTGTTTTCTGCCATTTGGTTTTACTGATATGCTAACATTTAGAGCCGATAAATAAATGAAAGATGGATAGGGCCTTGAAATTGGGGTGATCCTTATGAGATGTGCAAGATGGCAGTAATATATTTAAATGGACATTTGTTTGCAATCATATTTGTTAGGCATTTTTTACTTAATTCACTCATCTCTCTTCAAAAGACTCAAAGGCTATGGAATAAATTGTCTGTCATATTTTATAACTGTGGGGAGTAGAGGAGCTGCTTTCTTCTTTAAAGAGAACTGAGTTAGTGTAGGAAGATGTGGCTATGAAGTATGATTGGTATTTTTTTCCCAATCTAAAATCTTTTAATAGAAAAAAAAGAAAAACTTTGCTCTTCATTGGACAGTTTTTCTTCTATAATTACTGACATATGGCGGTAGGAAGATTCCTCTAAAGTTAGAGATGGATTTGTATGAATTTTATATCCTTAATCATTCTTATTAAGACGTGAAAACTTTTTCCCCTTGTGACTTCCCATTGATTTTTCTATAGAGGTACAGCTATACTTGGGAGATGCTTTGTATTTTTTCCCTAAGGTGAAGTCAGTTGAAATGATTTAATACTTTAATAAAATATCTTAATCACCAGGAATATACATTTGACCATATTTGCGTGCACCTTCCCTAGCATATTTCCCTGTTTCTCCTCACTTTTCATAAGACACCTTGTAGATAGAGAGTTAAAGATAAAAAACCATGCTCAATAAATGCTCATTGAATTTATTAAATCAGGTCAGCTGACTGTTGTATATTCTCCTAATGATGGTGTTTGACTATGAGATTCTCCCTCAACCTCCTTACCTTTCCAGAAACTGCCTAACCTTGACTCAAAAACATGCATGAACTAAAACATTATGCAGCTCTTATACAAAAGACTTATAAATACCCACTATTATTGCTGTTATTAATATTCTTTTGTTTTAAAGAGAAAAGTACCAGCTCCTTTCATTTCATAGCAAATAACACAACTGTAAGAGCTGTTGCCAAGCAACCTGCATTCACAGCTCAGATGGGCTGAATTGTTTATATTCATATGTGGATAAAATTGACCCACTCCTTCTCTGAAAAAAATATGAAGTCTTTGAGATAGTTCTCCTAAGATTTTGTGGGGAAGGTCATGACATTATTATACTGTAGGAGTTTCTGAAACTGACATATCCAATGTATATGTCTCTTTAACTACTCTTGTTACATTACAGTATAAGTGTCTTGTTTGCGATCTATTCCCATTATATTGAGTTTCTTGAGGGCAAAGACTGCATTTTATTCATCACACAGCAAAGGGCTTTTTATATGGCCAACATTCTATAAGTGTGTGATAGATACCTCAAAAATAGTGTTATACGAGTGTTTGTATTACATTCTTTCTACAAAAATATTTCCTTACTGCAATATAGAAGGAAGAAAGAAAGAGATTGGAAAATACAGCAATATAAAATTATGATAAGTCCAAACTGAAGCAATATGTTAAAACTACTGAAATTATAAAATTTTTAGAATTAAGTGAAACTTTATGGGGCATTTATTTCAGTGGTCTCAATCTTAGATCTTATTTGATTTGAATCATAAAAGGAACTTATAAATTTAACTGCTGAAATTTTGAATTATGGAATTTTCAAAGCTATCCAGCTATAGAACCAGGGTTGGGAACCACTGATACAGTCCAGCAGTCCCATTTTATGGTGGAGAAAACAGCCTCAGAGGAATGAGAATTGTGAGGTTGTGAAAAGAGTACAAGCTTTTCCTGCCAATGTCTGACTTTAGCCATCAGTTCCTTACTATAAAATGGAGATAATCATGTTTACTTGCAGTGCCACTGAGGAGGCGGAATGGGCCGACATGTGTAGTGTGCCTAGAGTCGTGGTTGGTGAGAGCAAGCCAAGGACTGACGCTTCCCCCAGCAATTTTTTCTGAGTTGCAAACATGATGTGAACAGAACCTTGATCCACTGACTTCCACACTCTTCAGTGCCATGGAAAGCAGCACAGGATCTCTCTAGTTCTGATGTTTATACTGGAAAGGAGCAAGCATTCATATATCTGTCAAGATCCCTACAGAAAACCCATGAGGCATCTAAATGGGTAAATAATTCAGCGAGGAGACTTTTCCCCAAAGATGTGACAAGGTTGACGGAATCACCAAGAAACCGTGAAGGAAGGGACTGCCAGATCAAGAGGTCAGAGGGATACTACCTGGGGTACCCCAGGTAGAAGTTTCAAACTCTGAGAGGTAGTGAGGGACAGGGAGGGAGGGCATCTGTAGTCCATGTGGTCACAAAGAGTCAGACACGACTTAGCAACTAAACAACAAAGAGGCTGCATCCCAGTTAGAGGAATAGAGCTAGGAGCTCCACTGCAGCCTGGCAGGAAGGAAGCTGGGAATGAATCTCTCTCTCCTGTTCTCTGATTTTCTGCTAGTGATCACAGTGGTTAAGCCAGAGGATAAGAAACTCAGTTGCAATTCATAAGGATTAGTCTCCTGGGGCCCAAAGCAGGGTGAAGAAGGATGGAGAAGGTTCTGGAAAAGCCATCAGAACATATCCAGGCAATTACTGGGCTTCTACCTTAGGTTGGTTGTTTTATGAGCATGATATCATTAAAGCTTGTGCTGCTTTGGGGCTAATCCAACTGAACATAAACTGCCCAAAATTAATGACACTATGGCAGAGCCTTGGTTGCCAGAAATTCATATATATACCTGCCAAGTTTGCCCTGAAATAAACTTCCTCTTGGCAGTGAGACCTGAACCTGATGACTGAATGTGGGTCCTCTGCAGAACAGACACAGCTTCCACTCTGGCAAATGGCTGCTTTATTGGAGCAGATTTCACAAGGAAATCAGCATGCAAGTCCTGCTAGATAGGGACACACAATAAAAAAAATCCACTCCTGCTTCAGCAGTTGCCTGCATTTCCTTTGCCGTCTGTTCACCTCTTTGTTTTGTAATTTATCCATCTAAGAAATGAGAAGAACACCTGCTTCTCATTATGAGACTGAGATGTTTTGAGGGAAATGAGGCTCATTCTTATAGAAGAAAAATGCTGTCTACATACACGCAAAATCGAAACAGGAGACAGTCTCCCAGCACTTAGTTGCATCAATAAACCAGACCCATAGAAGATACCTGATGTTTCATTTCTTTGAATAAACCTTTCTGGATAATCACCTGAAGAATCAGAGGAAAATCAAGCACCTCTGTCTGCCTTTGAGGAGTTCACCGTCTTGTGGGAGGAATCAGAAATGAAATATTTCTTAAAAGGGGATAATACTAGGTGGAGGTTTTAGCATCCTTTTAAAATCTCCTCTTGTATGTATCAGTCTATTGATAGCTATCTATCTATCTAAATTTTGTTTTTAAACTGTGATCTGTATACACTCTTTCTGCACTTCAAATGCATTAGGACCCTAACTAGGAGTCCCTCTGGTCTCCTCTCCTATCTGATGATGCTTTCTTTCAGATTCCCAGGATTTTCCAACCATTTACATCATACTTTGGTTTTCCTTAATAACAAATTGACTTTCCCCATTGATTGGCACTCTTGTTGGGCATCATTTTCCCTAACCCAGTTTTTCATCCCTTTGTGTTAAATTTCTCTCTACTAGCTCTGCCTAGCATCCTCAACCCCATCCCTCCACTGGCTGGAGAGAGGTAACCAGTAATTTTATAAAGTGTCTTTTGAGGATCTGCAGACAGTAGATGTTCTGTTGCTCTTTTCTTTGCTCAGTCCTGATGGGGCTGCCTTATTCAGTAACCAGGATGTTGGGACCAAGAACCAGGAAAATTTTTGGCTTATGAAAAATTCAGTCAGGTTTAGGGCAGTTTATGTAAGAGGTAGGGCTTCCCAGGTGGCTCAGTGCTAAAGAATCTGCCTGCACTGCAGGAGATGCAGGTTCCATCCCTGGGTTGGGAAGATTCCCCTGGAGAAGGGCATGGCAACCCACTCCAGTATTCTTGCCTGGAGAATCCCATGGACAGAGGAGCCTGGCGGGGTACAGTCCATGGGGGTCACAAAGCACTGGAGATGACTTAGTGACTAAAACAAACAAACATGTAAGATGTATCTCATAACAATATTAAGAGGAAATGAGGACCTCACAGATGACTTGAATCTGAGTTGGAAGTGAAGAGGGATAGCATTCGCAGGAGCAGCTAAGGCAGATATTCAGGGTGTTATTAGCACAGCGTGCTCCAGGGCACAGTGACAACACCATCCTGCCTGGGTGAAGAGTTCCTGGTGAGATGTGATTCTATCACCTGCTGCTTACTGTGTGCCTACTGTGTGTCTAGACCTCTGTCAGATCACTTACATATACCATCTCTGTTACAGACTGTATGTGTCCTTCTCTCCAAATTCATGTATTAAAACCCTGCCTTCTCTCTTCCCAATATAATGGTTTTGAGGGGTGAGAACCTTTGGCAGGTAACTAGATCATGAGAGTGGAGACTTCATGGATGGGATTAGTGACCTTATAAAAGAGACTCTGGAGAGTGCTTTCATTCTCTCTTCATCATATGAGGATACAATGAAGAAATGACCACCGACAACCTGAAAGAAGGCATTCACAAATATTCAAACATATGACATTCTCATCTCAGACTTCCAATCTTCAGACCTATGAGAAATAAATTTCTATTTTTTATAAGCCTTCAGTTCAATTCAGTTACTCAGTCGTTTCCAACTCTTTGTGACCCCATGAATTGCAGCACGCCAGGCCTCCCTGTCCATCACCAACTCCCAGAGTTTACTCAAACTCACGTCCATCGAGTCGGTGATGCCATCCAGCCATCTCATTCTCTGTCGTCCCCTTCTCCTCCTTCCCCCAATCCCTACCAGCAACAGAGTCTTTTCCAATGAGTCAACACTTCCCATGAGGTGGCCAAGGTACTGGAGTTTCAGCTTTAGCATCAGTCTTTCCAATGAACACCCAGGACTGATCTTCTTCAGAATGGACTGGTTGGATCTCCTTGCAGTCCAAGGGACTCTCAAGAGTCTTCTCCAACACCACAGTTCAAAAGCATCAATTATTTGGCGCTCAGCTTTCTTTACAGTCCAACTCTCACATCCATACATGGCTACTGGAAAAACCATAGCCTTGCTTGACTAGACGGACCTTTGTTGGCAAAGTAATGTCTCTGCTTTTTAATATGCTGTCTAGGTTGGTCATAACCTTCTTTCCAAGGAGTAAGTGTCTTTTAATTTCATGGCTGCAGTCACCATCTGCAGTGATTTTGGAGCCCCAAAAATAAAGTCTGACACTGTTTCTACTGTTTCCCCATCTATTTGCCATGAAGTGATGGGACCAGATGCCATGATCTTCATTTTCTGAACGTTGAGCTTTAAGCCAACTTTTTCACTCTCCTCTTTCACTTTCATCAGGAGGCTTTTTAGTTTTAAACTAAGACAAAACTGGATCCTCACAACACAGAAAGTTTTGTCACACAGCTAACAAGCTGTAAAGCCCTGTTAGGTATGCAGCTCTGTATGCCTCCAAACTCTATATGCTGTCTTTTTCTAATAAGTAAAAAAAGAATTGGTGGAGGACCAGTTATCACAAATCATTTAGGAACCAAAAGTGAAGAGTATGGGAAAGATCTGGTAGCTATGAGACATCAATTTTCATGTACATCATTTATGGAAGAACATTTTCTGAAATGATCTCAACCTACCTCCAAAGACCCTCAAGCAGCTAAGCGTATTTCTTTCTTTCTTTTGACTCTGAAAAGCCTTTAGTTATTTATTTAGCTGTGCTGAGTCTTAGTTTGGGGACACAGGATCTTTTTAGTTGTGACATGTGGAATCTTTAGATACCTCAAACAAGCTCTTACTTGCTGCATGTGGGATCTAGTCCCCTGATGAAGGATTAAACTCAGGCCCTTGCATTGGAAGCATGGAGGCTTAGCCACTGGACCAGCTTAGATCAGTGACTTGAAAGTCAGTTGCATGAAATTCCTGTGTTCTGCCCAAACTTTTACAAATCTGGTGATTATTTTCCTCTATCCATTGCCTGAGAAGTAGTAGGGATAAAAAGGAATGATCAACAGCCAACTTCTACTCTGTCTTCCTTTGTCTTCCAAGCACTTCGTTATAATGGCTCTATATCTGAAGGCTTAGAATATTGTCCCTTTTTCATCTCTACCCTTTCAGGAAAATTTTTACAGCATATTGTGCATGAGAAGCCTTGAGATGATGCCATCTGAGGTGTAGGAATTGCTTAAGGTAGAGAAAAAACATTATGTGGGGCCATACCAGCATTCTTCATCTATGGAGAAAGCATATGATATTGTTTGTGGGTTATTTAGTTTATCCTCTATTTAACTCATCTACTACGTCGGGCATTCTAAGTGGTCATGCTTAGTTCTGGGAAGGTCACCTGACCTTCAGACATAGGGCCAGGGATAATCCAGAGACAGTGACAACAAACTTTTCTGTGACCTAGATTAATGCAGAAAGTTTAAAAGGCATATTGAATGTCAGAAGTGGATTTATATTAGTGAAACTCTTCTCTTACATAGCATGATGAGTGCTAGTAATGGACTTTCATTGGTGAAATAAAACGTATTCAAGATATATAGATTGGCTAAAATATTTTAAAGATACTCTAACTAGGGGATCAGAATGTAGCAATGGCCAGAGTCTGTAGTCTCATAAAAGTTTCCAGACTCAGTTTCTAAATGGTATTTTGTCTAGACATTGGTTTAGGAGATTTTCTACTTTTCCTAATGGAAGTCATAGGGATAACATAATTATAGCTTTGGAATATTCTTGTGTTTGCCTTGAGTAATCCTATCAGATCAAGTATAGTCAGAGCACTTTAAAAAGACAGAAAATTGAAGAATGTTTTGACTTAAAGAATGATATATGACCTATTTTATGCCTCCTTTCTAATGAACATTCAATAATTATCTATGTATCTGGCAGAAGTAGCTAACCCTTAAGCACTTCAGATCTTTAAAGGCCACTCTTAAGAGTGAAAAGAACTCAAGAGATCTTAGATGAGTTGGCAACAAGCTAATTTTTATTATATCCTAACTACTTCATTGGCTATGAAGGTTTTTCTGGGTAGTTTGGGAATTGGTCCAGTACTGATAAGTTTTTTTTTTTTTTTATTTTTTTTATTTATTTATTTTTTTTTTTTTTAGTTTTTTATTTTTTAAATTTTAAAATCTTTGATTATTACATGCATTCCCAAACATGAACCCCCCTCCCACCTCCCTCCCCATAACATCTTTCTGGGTCATCCCCATGCACCAGCCCCAAGCATGCTGCATCCTGCGTCAGACATAGACTGGCGATTCAATTCACATGATAGTATACATGTTAGAATGTCATTCTCCCAAATCATCCCACCCTCTCCCTCTCCCTCTGAGTCCAAAAGTCCGTTATACACATCTGTGTCTCTTTCCCTGTCTTGCATACAGGGTCGTCATTGCCATCTTCCTAAATTCCATATATATGTGTTAGTATACTGTATTGGTGTTTTTCTTTCTGGCTTACTTCACTCTGTATAATCGGCTCCAGTTTCATCCATCTCATCAGAACTGATTCAAATGAATTCTTTTTAACGGCTGAGTAATATTCCATTGTGTATATGTACCACAGCTTTCTTATCCATTCATCTGCTGATGGACATCTAGGTTGTTTCCATGTCCTGGCTATTATAAACAGTGCTGCGATGAACATTGGGGTACATGTGTCTCTTTCAATTCTGGTTTCCTCGGTGTGTATGCCCAGAAGTGGGATTGCTGGGTCATAAGGTAGTTCTATTTGCAATTTTTTAAGGAATCTCCACACTGTTCTCCATAGTGGCTGTACTAGTTTGCATTCCCACCAACAGTGTAGGAGGGTTCCCTTTTCTCCACACCCTCTCCAGCATTTATTGCTTGCAGATTTTTGGATCGCAGCCATTCTGACTGGTGTGAAGTGGTACCTCATTGTGGTTTTGATTTGCATTTCTCTAATAATGAGTGATGTTGAGCATCTTTTCATGTGTTTGTTAGCCATCCGTATGTCTTCTTTGGAGAAATGTCTGTTTAGTTCTTTGGCCCATTTTTTGATTGGGTCGTTTATTTTTCTGGAGTTGAGCTGCAGAAGTTGCTTGTTCCATTCACCATTGCAACGAAAAGAATAAAATACTTAGGAATATATCTACCTAAAGAAACTAAAGACCTATATATAGAAAACTATAAAACACTGATGAAAGAAATCAAAGAGGACACTAATAGATGGAGAAATATACCATGTTCATGGATCGGAAGAATCAATATAGTGAAAATGAGTATACTACCCAAAGCAATTTACAAATTCAATGCAATCCCTATCAAGCTACCAGCCACATTTTTCACAGAACTAGAACAAATAATTTCAAGATTTGTATGGAAATACAAAAAACCTCGAATAGCCAAAGCAATCTTGAGAAAGAAGAATGGAACTGGAGGAATCAACTTACCTGACTTCAGGCTCTACTACAAAGCCACAGTCATCAAGACAGTATGGTACTGGCACAAAGACAGACATATAGATCAATGGAACAAAATAGAAAGCCCAGAGATAAATCCACACACATATGGACACCTTATCTTTGACAAAGGAGGCAAGAATATACAATGGAGTAAAGACAATCTCCTTAACAAGTGGTGCTGGGAAAACTGGTCAACCACTTGTAAAAGAATGAAACTAGATCACTTTCTAACACCGCACACAAAAATAAACTCAAAATGGATTAAAGATCTAAATGTAAGATCAGAAACTATAAAACTCCTAGAGGAGAACATAGGCAAAACACTCTCAGACATAAATCACAGCAGGATCCTCTATGATCCACCTCCCAGAATGCTGGAAATAAAAGCAAAAATAAACAAATGGGATCTAATTAAAATTAAAAGCTTCTGCACAACAAAGGAAAATATAAGCAAGGTGAAAAGACAGCCTTCTGAATGGGAGAAAATAATAGCAAATGAAGCAACTGATAAGTTTTAAAATTAATGCTTGTTTTTAATTCTAATCAACAGTCAATAATAGGACTTTTAGATCGACTTCCTTTCTAGTTTGGAGACAGCCTGTTTTTATTTCCTAAGAACCCCTTATTGGTCTGGTTAGTGAGCTCTCATAATATACTTACTCATATGGGGCATAGGAGAAGAACCGGAAGTGCCGCCATGGATTCACTAATGGTTCCTCTGTGCTGTGGCCATATCTTTAGGTGTGGATCAGCTATCACTGATACTTTAAAGCCACTACTGGTAGTAGTAGTTTGTTGCTCAGTCGTGTCCGACTCTTTGCGACCCCATGGACTGTAGCCTACCAGGCTCCTCCCTCCATGGGATTCTCCAGGCAAGAGTACTGGAGTGGGTTGCCATTTCCTTCTCCGCTTTAAAGCCACTAGCAATTGCAAATTTAATAACTATGCCTGTTTTGCCACCTTTATTCTCAATTTGATTTGTTTTTTCCTGGAATGATCTGCTGCTGCTTTTATTATGAATTATTAACAATAAAAGTCAGCATTATTGTTTGGTAGGATAGTAAATTACTCTTTTGTTCTTAAGGTTAATTGCAGTTTCTTGTGTCCTATTAATGCTTTAACATTTCCTAATGGGAACAAGTAAATAAACTATGGAAAACATATATGTAATTGAAAAGGTAGGTAGTCTAAAATAAAGAACACAAATTTGTTTATGTTTAGGGGCGGGCATAGTGTTAATAATATAAATGTGTAGAACAATAGGGAAAGAAGAGCTATGGCCCTACCAAGAGACATCTATAATCCTATTCTTTCTGAGCTATTCAAATATGAGTGAATTCTCTGTCCAATGGGCTCTACAAAGCCAATCATTGGAAATGGAATGGATGCTTTCTAAAATTCAATTATAAGTATGTTGAAGAAACCAATATTCTATGTGCTTTAAGATATTTATCATAGTTACTATTTATACTATTATCAAATATGACATAAAGATTGAAATAGTTGGTTTCTAAAGTCAAAGAGAATATGACCTGATTTTATACAAGATTAAGATAGCCATAGCACAGTAATAGAGAGTGCTTAAATATTCAAAGCCTTTGTTTTTCTATTATAAACATATAGTGAATGCATTGCTTTTCCTAGAATACTTATGTTTCATAGTCTTGAGATTAACATTCATGTGACAATTTGTCATTACTCTTAAAAGTAAAATACGTGTGTATACCCGTGGCAGATTCATGTTGATGTATGGCAAAACCAATACAATATTGTAAAGTAATTAGCCTCCAATTAAAATAAATAAATTTAAATTAAGAAAAACTAAAAAAAAAAAAGAAACCCCCAAGGAGAGAAGTGCTTTTTTAATACCTGTGAGCCAAATGTACAAATCCTACAAGAAAGAGCTTTCATCTTCAACTGCCTAGTATTTATGGTCTTAATGCCTTCAAAGGATGTGACGTGTATTTATCTTAGAGATATAACAAGGTACAGTGGTCAGCTCATTGAATTGTTTTCTGCAAGCCCTGTTTCGGTGTTTCAGCTAAACATTTTCCAACCTCCTGAAGCAACTCCTGACATTAATTTTTAATTTTAAACAAGGCTGAATTAAATTATGTTTATAGTTACACATATTCCAGTCAACAACAACAACAGATGATCAGGATAATATCTTTGTGTTTGGAGTCTTATTCCATAACATTGCAGGAGAAAATTCTCAATCATTAGGATGGAGCAGGGATATGTATCACTTCAACAACTTAGCATTATCTGGGTTTGTACCTGATGCCTCTGGGAGATAGTGAGAGACATGGAGGCCTGGCATGCTGCAGTCCACGGGATTGTGGAGAGTTGGAATGACTTGGCAATTCAACAGCAACAACAATCTGGTGCCTGGAAGACTCTACCAGAGTAGTTTGCTGTGCTCAGTTGCTCAGTTGTATCCAACTCTTTTGCACCCCATGGACTGTAGCTCGCCAGCTTCCTCTGTTCTTGGGATTCTCCAGGAAAGAATACTGGAGTGGGTAGCCATTTCTTTCTCCAGAGGATCTTCCTGATCCAGGGATGGAACTCACATCTCTTGCATTGACAGGTGGACCCTTTACCACTAGTGCCACCTGGGAAGCTATTGAGAGAAATAGATTTGATGAGATTCTTTGGCTTAGGAAGTCAGTAGGATTCCCAGATCATGCTTCTCAGAGGAGAAGGGCTCAGTGAAGAGCTCACATCTACCTGCTAAACATGACTGTAGTAGCTTTGGAGCTGATAATATATGGGAGTCAATCTGTGGATGAACACATTCAACAAACAGGAGATCAAAGGGACTTCTCTGGTGGTCTAGCGGTTAAGAATTCACCTGCCAAAGCAGGGGACACGGGTTCAGTCCCTGGTCCAGGAAGGTTGCACATGTCAAAGGGCAACTGGGCTTACGTGCTTGCAACTTCTGAGCCACACACCTTAGAGCCTGTGCTCTGTAACAAGGGAACCCACTGCAGTGGGAAGCCTGCGCATCAGTACTGGAGAGCAGCCTCTGACTCATGGCAACTAGAGAGAGCCTGCTCATAGCAACAAAGAGCTAGTGCAGCCAAAAATAAATAATCTGTTTTTTAAAGAGGATACCTCAGGAGGAATTATGCTGAGGGACCAAGGATTAAGTATTGCTTATCAATAGCATTACTTAGATTGCATTCCATGAAAGGGTCCATTTATTATGTTTACTATGTTTGGTCACAGTTTGTGTATTTTTTATCTCTTATTTCTTGATCGATGCTACATCTAAAATGCCAGAACCATATTTTTTTCATTTTGTATACCCAGCAGAAGACAGACGATAAGTACTTGATATATATTGTATTTTGATTAAACTGGGCATATTAATAAAGACTCTTTGGCTACAAGGTACAGAAACCTATTTGAACAAACTGACCTATGGGTGAAAAAGATGAATTCATAATTTATGGTAGGGGAAAATCACCTCCATATCAGCAAAACAACTGGGACCAGGCAAATAAATGTCAATAGCATGTTTTCTTGTCTCTGCTCCTCTAAAAATACTTTCTTCTGCCTCTGTGGACCAGCTTTCTCGTCTTCAGCTCACATGGAGGAATGCTTGTCAGTGGCACTCACATTTGCATGATATGAGATCAATATTCTGGTGAGAAGAGAGATCTCTTTCTCACCCCCAGTGCTAAATTCTCCAGGAAGGGAGGTTGTTTATTGCAACTTGGGATCTAGCTTTCATATCTGGCAAGGGTCTTGGGTCCCCTGGCTGCCTGTATCCCAGTGATATAGCTGCATAAATGGGAGAAACAAGTTTTAGTTGCTGGAAATGAGTAGGTGGCCCAATACTTTAGAGGAATCAATATTACAACAGCTTAAAATATACATGTATATGCAAACATATCTAAATATGTGTTGTTATATAAAAATATATGCACTATATATACTATTATTTAACATATAATACTATATACCATATACTATATAATCAATTATATATTGTATTATCGAAGTGCATGCTCACTTGCTTAGTCATGTCTGACTCTTTGTGACCCAGTGGACTGTAGCCCGCCAGTCTCCTCTGTCCATGGACTTTTCCAGGCAAGAATATGGGAGTGTGCTGCCATTTCCTTACTCCAGGGGACCTCTCTGACCCAGGGATCAAGCCCATCTGTTGCATCTCCTGCACTGGTGTACGGATTCTTTACCACTGAGAAGTATATTAAATATATCACATTTTATGTAATAACATACAATACTTTTTTCATATATAATAACATCAACCTACTTTTTAGAGACTCATCCTAGTCTTGGTAAAGCTGTACAAAGAGGAAAATAAATATTAGCTGTTTCCCTGATAATATTTTGTTGGATGCTGTGTCTTATGAATTGAATAGGGAGTGGATCATTTGTTCTGGTGAAGTGTTAGGTGTTCAGACAGAGCTTGTTGGTTAATAAAGGCCCTCTTCTCCCTCTGTTTCTACCTCCCTCTATTCTTTTTTTCTCTTCCCTTAGGTTAACCCACAGCAACGTGGCGGCTTCCATTCTAAAAAGCTCTGTTGTTTTCTATTTTTTTATTTTTTATTTTTTATTTTTTTATTTATTTTTTATTTATTTATTTATTTATTTATTTATTTTAGTTTTTTATTTTTTAAATTTTAAAATCTTTAATTCTTACATGCATTCCCAAACATGAACCCCCCTCCCACCTCCCTCCCCATAACATCTTTCTGGGTCATCCCCACGCACCAGCCCCAAGCATGCTGCATCCTGCGTCAGACATAGACTGGCGATTCAATTCACGTGATAGTATACATGTTAGAATGTCATTCTCCCAAATCATCCCACCCTCTCCCTCTCCCTCTGAGTCCAAAAGTCTGTTCTACACATCTGTGTCTCTTTCCCTGTCTTGCATAAAAGCTCTGTTGTTGATAAGAACTTGGGCCTCATGAATGAAAAGAAATGCAAAGATATGAGCAAAGTTGTATAAATTACTTCCAGGATAGGTAAATTAAATTGGCAATAAATAGAATAGAGGCAGGCAGATGTACCAAGGATTAAGTGTGTTTTTAAAAATTGTGTTCAGGCATTGGAGAATTGATAGGCACATTTACTATATCGTATTTTCTGCGGTATCATCCAGTTTTCTATGTATTTTCTTTATATTTAATACGGTGGTTGTGTTCTTATATTGTTCTAGGCACTGTTCTAAGCATTTTACTTACCATCCCATTTAATTGACATAATAACTTATAAAGTAGGTTGTAAGTCTCTTTTTATAGAGTAGAAAACTGAGTCACAGAGATGTTAACAAATGTGACCAGCAACACACGATGTGTGTGGAGGCAGTGCCGGACGCACCTGGGTCCAGAGCTCACCTTGTTATGCAGTCTACGTAAACTTCACTTACCTTTTCTGTGCGTGTACAGTGGCATGATAAGTTATGTAGCTGATAAAATTAAGGAACATATTACTGGAAATATTTTAGCAAATGGAAACTATGACATTATACAAAGGTTAAGAAAAGCCTACCATAGTTTCCTGAACTTCTCTTGACTCAAAGGTGACAGATGGGACTGTTTTAGCAAGAAGAATGTTTTAAAGAGCTTCAGGGTTTTTAACATTTCACTTTTCAGTGCAGATGCAATCATTTGATGAAAGAAGTACTGGCTTGAGTTTCTTTGATTTTCAGGACTAAAAACAAGATCCTTGGAAAAATATTTAATAAGTCTAAGTAGAAACTTCAACATCTATGAATCTCTTTCCAAATAGGGTCATTTAAATGATCACAGACAGGTAATTGTCTACATTAAAACTATAAAAATATGATCTAGAACTTCTTTCTTTAACCTTCTCACATATGGGCATCTTAAATATCAACTCCATGGCATTAGCCCTTCTTTCTCCCTCTCTAATTTTAATTGGCTTAAATCCCCAAAGCTCCATCACAAAATAACTTCCAAATTAGTTTCCCAATCCTCTTTGCATAGTGCTTTTCTCACCCCAAGATCCTTTTTATGTTTTTCCTTGCACAAAATTTATTTTCAGATCTGAGTGTCACATTTGTAAACGGGCAGCCCTAGAGAAAGTAGATCATACATTATTCTCCTTTGAGTTATTTTGACCTATTAATAAAATTCAAACATTAGAAGTGAGGGACAGACTTGCTCTATCTGGCAGTTTGTAGTTGGAAACTACCTTAGGCCAAAAGCAGCAGATGCTCTGTTTTCACAGTTGTTCCCAAGCAGCTCAAGAAAGTAAAGACACCTTGTCTGTCTAATCTGACCTCAGCATTTGATTTGGTCATATGGGTGAGGACAGAATTTGTGCAGAGTGATCTTTAGAAATCAACTCAGATCGTATCCCTTTTCTGTTTGCATCTCTCTGACAGTTTTCTATCTCATTAAAGGTCCTGCCACATCCTCCATGAGCTATTCTCCTCTGACTGCATGTTTTAACCCTAATTCCAGTATCTTTCTTGATTTTGCCAATGCATTCCTTCTTAGATTCCTTTGCATTTATAGTTCCCTCTGCCTGAAACACACATCCTCAGACATTCCCAAGGCTCACACCTTCATCTGCTTTATGTTCTTCCTCAAATGCATTTCAGTGAAGCCTTCCCTGACCACTCTCATAATTTGTCACCCTCTCCCTCAATATTTCCTTTTGTCCCTAAGAAGTCTTACATTTGATGTATGCATGCTCAGTCATGTCTGACTGTGACCCCATGGACTGTAGCTCTCCAGGCTCTTCGGTCCATGGAATTTTACAGGCAAGAATATTGGAGTGGGTTGCCATTCTCTTCTGCAGGGGATCTTCCCAACCCAGACATAGAACCTGCTTCTCCTGTGTCTCCTGCATTGGCAGGCAGATTCTTTACCACTGAGCCACCTGGAAAGCTCATCTTATATTTGATGTATTTTACTTATTTTTCTCATTGATTATTTTGCCTTGTAAAGGCAGATATTTTTGCCTGTATTTTTCACCTAGTGTATCTCCTGAGTCTAGAATGGTGTCTCAGTAAAATACTTATTGCATAAATGGATGAACAGCAAACTATATATGCAAGACACAGAAATAATAAAGTGCTTCCCTGATAGCTCAGTTGGTAAAGAACCCGCCTGCAATGCAGAAGACTCTGGATCAATTCCTAGGTCAGAAAGATCCCCTGGAGAAGAGATAGGCTACCCACTCTAGCATTCTTGCTTCCCTTGTAGCTCAGCTGGTAAAGAATTTCCCTGCAATGCGGGAGACCTGGGTTCGATCCCTGGGTTGGGAAGATTCCCTAGAGAAGGGAAAGACTACCCACTCCAGTATTTTGGTCTGGAGAATTTCATGAGACTGTATAGTCCATGGGGTCACAAAGAGTCAGACATGACTGCAATACTTTCACTTCACAGAGATAATAAAGGGGAATGCAATGAACTTTTAAATGGGTTCTAGAAAATATCTGAGACAACTTCTTGTGGGAGATAACCTCAAAACTGGGTCTTGGGAGATCCGCAGGACTTTTCCAGTAAGGCAACTTGAGAAAGGACATTCCATACAGTTGAAATAATGTATGCAAAAGCACAGATACAAAACCATATAATTTGTTTGGGAAAGTCAGCTTTAAAGTATTGGTGAATTTTGCTATATGTTAAAATAATGATGGAATTTATCCTTTAAATAATGGAAGGTCCATGAGACATTTTAAGCAGAAATGATAGAGAACTATGCTCTGTTCCAGCAGCAATGGAAAGCCTGGATTTGAGGAAACTGAGGCTTGATTTAGGGATACACCTAAAAGACAGCAGCAGTGCAAGTGAAAGAAAATGGGGGATTGCACTGTTATGGGTGTATAGTAACAAAAGCAATCAATACGAATAAATGCTTGACTGGTGTGTGTGTGTGTGTATGTGTGTGTGTGTGTGTGTGTGTGTACAGAGTAGGTTTAGAAGGGTGAAGGAGCTGAACTCACAATATTAATGAAAAATAGGATTATTTAACTGAATTATCCAGTCTCTCTCTTTTGTTGACATTGATGCATTTCTTTGGATAATTCCTGAGCTGTTCACCTTCACTTCATAGATCCTGAGAGTTCCAGAACTCTGGCTTATTGCTAAGGGGGTGCAATTAATAGGATGATATGATTTTTTTCTTAAACTCAATGAAAATATCAGTGAAATACTCTAAGCTCTATTTTCTCTCAACATACACAATCTTAACACCCTCTGTAAAACATCAAGACTGCTGAACTTTATATTGAAGTTAATAGAAACTTATTTTGATTCACTCAAATAAAATAACTATTCCCTGACAAGTCCTCTGCATAAAATTATTCTGCATGTGAAATATATCACTGTCTCCTATTGCCAGTTCAATGTACACTATTTAGTAGAAAACATATAAACTTTAAAAGTCTCAGTGACCTGTCTGAATTCCATACCTGCATGTTAACCTTTGGCAAAATTGCCAGATCACTATGAATCTCACTTTTCCCACTAATGAAATAAAAACAATACCTACATCACAGAATAATTTTGAGGTTTAAAAGAAACAAACCGTGTATAAGTCGAGAGTCCTTTAATTAGACTAACAGAAGCTAACTCTGGCTAATGAACACCTAAAGGACTTATTAGAAGGAAATTAGGACTTAACATATTGATATGAAGCTAGAAAATGGGCAGTAACGTGCAGAAACTAAGGCAACAGGAATCACAGAAATGGCCTCATAGCCTAAACAGAGTTGTCTGGATGCAAACATTAGAAAAAGTATGCCAGCTATTTATGTTTTTCATTCTTGCATCACCTCGTCAGGACTCTACGTCCTAGGATAGAGTATTCAATTGGCTGATTTGGCCCCTTTTAGGAGAAGGCAACGGCATCCCACTCCAGTAATCTTGCCTGGAAAATCCCATGGTTGGAGGAGCCTGGTAGGCTGCAGTCCATGGGGTCGCAGAGAGTCAGACACGACTGAGCGACTTCACTTTCGCTTTTCACTTTCATGCATTGTTGAAGGAAATGGCAACCCACTTCAGTGTTCTCGCCTGGAGAATCCCAGGGACAGGGGAGCCTGGTGGGCTACCGTCTATGGGGTCGCACAGAGTCGGACACGACTGAAGCGACTTAGCAGCAGCAGCAGCTTCTCTACAAGGGAGCCAATCTAGAAATTTCTAGTCCTAAAAGCCCTCTAAAAATTTAGGATGCTGGGGAAAGTGGAAGGGATTCTTGCTGGCCAAAAACATTAAATTGATGACTGTGGAGCTATTTTGACCATCATCTACAGCAAGAATATATTTTAAATCATGATCTAGGGTTTACAGATGTACATATGTATTTATATACAACCAGGACAAAATTTTCTCTAAACTGAACTTATTCCTATTGTATGTGTTATACTCTGTTTTTTATTTCTTTATTTATTCCACTTCTTAAAAGCCAAGTCATGGCCCACTAAGTTGACTTCATGACTTATGATTGTGCTGCAATGCACAGCCTGTAAACATTTTATTACAGTGTGTATAATATTAGCAAATCATAGATACTTTGTAAAAGTCAAGTTCTCTCATACAATCTTTCCCCCTTTATTCTACCTCCTGCTCGTCCATCAAATAAAATTTGCAGACAGTGGCTGAATGACAAAGATATCTGAAGCCTCTTTCATTTTTATTGACCCAGTGACATAATGTTAATCATATTTCCCTAAAGAACTGATTAGACCAGAGAATCAAGATTTTTAAGTGACATAGAGTTTAAAGAAAAGCAGTACTGAAGAAAGAAATAGTGAAATTAAGAGAATAAGGTGGGACTTAAGTCTCAGCAAAACTAAGAGTCCCTTATTGAAATACCATAAAAAATTTTCTATTCCACACACACATCATCTGTTACTGCTCTCTAGAATAAATAAGACTTGGAAGATTAGGCACATCTTTTCTTAACTTTCCCCATATTGAAAGAGATATTTGTCTTTATTTCAGAACAAAAATATATTTTGATCTAAAATATTGAGTTAATTGGTTTTGGAGGTTAGGAGCTGGAATTTGTAAAATAATTGGTTCCGTTCTTTAATTTGTATGTGTATGGTGGGGGGTGGGGGGTGCAGTTGGGAAGGGGAAGACAGTGAGACTATCACCAAAGCATTAGGCTCATCATGGGTTCCACCAAAAGGACGTGAGTCTGTATTCATATGCTTCAAATAGACAATCAGAGAATTTATAGGTTTAAAATATTGTGAATTACATTTTGCTCTCCATATATTATTTAAGCCATCTCAGCAGGGCCTCTTCCCCCAACTGACAGGATCCACTGTACATCCACATTAGCTTGCCTCCTTTGGTCCTCACTTCTCAGCAGTTTAATTTATTTTCTACTGATTCTGTATCCCATTTCCAAAGAGAACTCTGACAGTCCGCCTGTATTCAAGCCTTTGGTGCTTAATCTCTCCTTGTCAAACCGTGGAGTGATTTCTAAGACTTGGATTTGAGGCCTGCCTCATTAGGACTCCTCTATTTCTCTCCCTTCAAATATCAATAATGCTGTGTTTTCTTTCCACCAGAAGAAACCTCTGATTTCAAGGTATATATATTTTTTCTCCTGTTATTCAATCTCATTCCCTCGTATCTCTTCTGGAACCCAAACCCCCTAATCTTGCCCCTTGTCATTGGCATCTTCAAGTTGTCCTTCTCCCCTGGAAGTTTCTTCTCTTTCTACAAATGTTCTCAGATACCCTAACAAACTACCTGAAACACCTTGGCTCATTTTCTGGTCTCACAAGTGATTGTACTCTCACTCCCCTTTTCTTCAGATGATATTAATGTTTCCTGAACATATATACTTGTTACTTCTACTTCCTCATATTCATGAATGGGTTTGTGTTTCTAATAAAGCTTCTGCCTCTACGAGGCTACTGGAACTCTTCTCTGGGTCCTCATGACAAGAAGATCTAAGAGGTGCTTTTTTTCTACTCAAGGTCCTTCATGTTGCAAAATTCCTGTTTTATGCCTTTCTGGAATCCTTGTCTTCAAGTTATTCCCCAGGGAGTAGGCATTTCCCAAAGTCTTCCTTTGCCATCTTTTGGCAGAGAGGTTAGGTACATGGACAGTGGAATCACAATGCCTTAGGTTCAATTCAGAATCTGACACTGTAAGCTGTGCCACATTACCCACTTTATTAATTCTTTCAACCTCATAAAATTGAAACTCAGTTCAGTTCAGTTCAGTCACTCAGTCAGGTATGATTCTTTGCAACCCCATGGACCGCAGTACGCCAGGACTCCCTTTCCAGCACGAACTCCTGGAGTTTACCCAAACTCATGTCCGTTGAGTAGGTGATGCTATCCAAACATCTCATCCTCTGTCATCCCATTTTCCTCCTGCCTTCAATCCTTCCCAGCATCAGGGTCTTTTCCAAAGAGGCAACTCTTCACATCAGGTGGCAAAAGTACTGAAGTTTCAGCTTCAACATCAGTCCTTCCAATGAACACTCAGGACTGACCTCCTTTAGCATGGACTGGTTGGATCTGCTTGCAGTCCAAGGGACTCTCAAGAGTCTTTTCCAACACCACAGTTCAAAAGCATCAATTCTTTGGCACTCAGCTTTCTTTACAGTCCAACTCTCATATCCATACATGACCACTGGAAAAACCATAGCCTTGACTAGACAGACCTTAGTCGGCAAAGTAATGTCTCTGCTTTTTAATATGCTGTCTAGTTTGGTCATAACTTTCCTTCCAAGGAGTAAGCATCTTTTAATTTCATAGCTGCAGTCACCATCTGTAGTGATTTTGGAGCCCAAACAAATAAAACCAGCCAGTTTCCACTCTTTCCCCATCTATTTGCCATGAAGTGATGGGACTGGATGGCATGATCTTCGTTTTCTGAATGTTGAGCTTTAGGCCAACTTTTTCACTCTCCTCTTTCACTTTTATCAAGAGGCTCTTTAGTTCTTCTTCCCTTTCTGCCATAAGGGTGGTGTCATCTGCATATCTGAGGTTATTGACATTTCTCCTGGCAATCTTGATTCCACCTTGTGCTTCATCCAGCCCAGCATTTTGCATGATGTACTCTGCATGTAAGTCAAATAAGCAGGGTGACAATATACAGCCTTGACGTACTCCTTTTCCTATTTGGAACCAGTCTGTTGTTCCATGTCCAGTTCTAACTGCTGCTTCCTGACCTGCATACAGATTTCTCAAGAGGCAGATTATGTGATCTGGTATTCCCATCTCTTTCAGAATTTTCCACAGTTTATTGTGATCCACACAATCAAGGCTTTGGCACAGTCATTAAAACAGAAATAGATGTTTTCTGGAACTCTCTTGCTTTTTTGATGATCCAGTGGATGTTGGCAATTTGGTCTCTGGTTCCTACACCTTTTCTAAAACCAGCTTGAAAATCTGGAAGTTCATAGTTCACGATTTGCTGAAGCCTGGCTTGGAGAATTTTGAGCATTACTTTACTAGCATGTGAGATGAGTGCAATTGTGTGGTAGTTTGAGCATTCTTTGGCATTTCCTTTCTTTGGGATTGGAATGAAAACTGACCTTTTCCAGTCCTGTGGCCATTGCTGAGTTTTCCAAATGTGCTGGCATAGTGAGTGCAGCACTTTCACAGCATCATCTTTTAGGATTTGAAATAGCTCCACTGGAATTCCATCACCTCCACTAGCTTTGTTCGTAGTGATGCTTTCTAAGGCCCACTTGACTTCACATTCCAGGATGTCTGGCTCTAGGTGAGTGATCACACCGTCGTGATTATCTGGGTCATGAAGATCTTTTTTGTACAGTTTTTCTGTGTATTCTTGCCACCTCTTAATACTTCTGCTTCTGTTATGTCCATAGCATTTCTGTCCTTTATTGAACCCATCTTTGTATGAAATGTTTCCTTTGTATGTCTAATTTTCTTGAAGAGATCTCTAGTCTTTCCCATTCTATTGTTTTCCTCTATTTCTTTGCACTGATCTCTGAGGAAGGCTTTCTTATCTCTCCTTGCTATTGTCTGGAACTCTCCATTAATATGGGTGTATCTTTCCTTTGCTCCTTTGCTTTTATCTTCTCTTCTTTTCACAGCTGTTTGTAAGGCCTCCTCAGACAGCTATTTTGCTCTTCTGCATTTCTTTTTCTTGGGGATGTCTTGATCCTTGTCTCTTGTACAATGTCATGAACCTCCTTCCATAGTTCCTCAGGCACTCTGTCTATCACATATAGTCCTTTATATCTATTTCTCACTTCCACTGTATAATCATAAGGGATTTGATTTAGGTCACACCTGAATGGTCTAGTGATTTTCCCTACTTTCTTCAATTTAAGTCTGAATTTGGCAATAAGAGGTTCATGATCTGAGCCACAGTCAGCTCCCAGTCTTATTTTTGCTGACTGTATAGAGCTTCTCCATCTTTGGCTGCAAAGAATATAATCATTCTGATTTTGGTGTTTACCATCTGGTGATGTCCATGTGTAGAGTCTTCTCTTGTGTTGTTGGAAGAGGGTGTTTGCTGTGCCAAGTGCGTTCTCTTTGCAAAGCTCTTAGCCTTTGCTCTGCTTCATTCTGTACTCCAAGACCAAATTTGCCTGTTACTCCAGATGTTTCTTGACTTCCTACTTTGCAATCCAGTCAGTGCTTATATCCCAGGGTGGGCTTCCCTGATGGCTCAGTGGTAATGAACCTGCCTTCAATGCAGGAAACCTGGGTTCTATCCCTGGGTCAGGAAGATCCCCCCAAGGAGGGTACGGCAACCCACTCCAGCATTCTTGCCTGGAGAATCCCATGGACAGAGGAGCGTGGTAGGCTATAGACCATAGGGTCACAAAGAGCCAGACACAACTGAAGCAAATGAGCATATACACATGCATATCCCAGGGTTCTTAAAATATTAGATGAATCAGTATCAGTAAAGCGCTTAGAAAATCCTTCACTGGCAGTAAATGTGAGCTATCATTTTTTTTCCTCCCAAGAAAATAGAAGCCCTTCTGTTGGGGATGAAGGAACACCTTTGTCAACTTCCTGTAGGGAGAGCTCCTCGACTATTTACTCTAGGCCTGGCCCTTCCCTCTCTCCTCTCCTAGTATTTTTGGGAAAGGTTCCCCGAGCTTTTAATTTAACCTTTCCATTTTTTTTTCTGTTTTGTTTTTGCCTTTCTGATTCCTCCTTCATATCTAAATTTTGTAGCTCAATCTGATTGTAGAAAAGTCTGTCTAATGCTTCCATATTAGTAAGTTCATTGTGCTGCACCCCTAAACCATGATCTTCAACACTTTTTATTTTCATCTGTCATCTGCTTTATCAATTTTAGTTGATCCAGAACTTCATCAGAGGAAAGTGGCCACTCTTTGGGTCCCTTTACACCTCAAAACTTATTTTCTTTTTGCCTGTTACATTTGATTCTAAACTCCAACCTTTCCCTGCTATAAGCCATCCTACACATCTCTGCCTATAATCTTCCTAATGAAAAGCTCTTATAATGTAATTTCTTTTACCAAAAATACAGTAGTTCTGTGTTATTTAGAGAATTGTGTGTGGATTTCACTGAGATATTCATGCTGCTTTTGTGTTGCTGCTGCGTTTGTGTTACTTAGTGCTCCAGATGAGTGAGATCATTTCCCTGAAGAGTGAGAGATTTCTGCTTCTGTGCATTGGCTTATATTGTTTCTTCCACCAAGAATAGTCCATCTTTATTTTTTGAAATTCTTTTCATATTCTGAGACTGTCTTACAGTAAAGAGTTTCTTGATTTTCCCCAATCTGATATGATTTACTCCTTCTTTTGCATGTATTTTTCAGTTTTCTTATGGAATACATATCTCCTTGTTTTAATTTATAATGAGACTGTTTTATTTTCCTTTGTACAATAAAATCATACCATATTTAATATGTTTCAGGACATGTGCTAAGCCCTATGCACGTGCTGTTGGCTTCCCATCTTCCTAATCATGGCTGCACACAGATCATTTGGGGGGAAAAATTGAAATATCAGTGCTTCACCATACACCTTGATCTAATTGATGTAGAACAGGACTCACACAGTTCCACGTCTTTGCGTAATTCCAGCAGTCATTGCCAAAAGAGCTAGGATATCTCGTAAATTGTGCAGTGTGGGTAGTCCTAGGCCCAGCCATCTTTATTATTGTTACTATTTTTGTATTTAGTTTCAAAAGTGATCCAAACAAAACAGCACTGTTGAGAACTACTAGCATGCAAGATTTCATAAGAAAGCAAATAAAAGTAATGAGAAAACAGACTACATATGGGAAAAATTTTAAAAAATGCAAACTATGAATGACAGACATTCTCATGAGAGAGGCTAAGACCATTCAAACAGAAGTAGTAATATACAGCATAATTTTAAAAGGGCTTCAGTTTCAAAGAAAGGATCCATTGAAAAGACATGTTAAGCTTAAGATAAAATTAGTTTTATTTATTTTTTTATTTTTTTAATTTTTAGTTTTTTATTTTTTAAATTTTAAAATCTTTAATTCTTACATGCATTCCATGTCCTTGGAACAACAGACTGGTTCTATATTGGGAAAAGAGAATGTCAAGGCTGTTTATTGTCACCCTGCTTATATAACTTATGTGCAGAGTACATCATACAAAATGCTGGGCTGAATGAAGCACAAGCTGGAATCAAGATTGTCAGGGGAAATATCAATAACCTCAGATTTGCAGATGACACCACCGTTATGGCAGAAAGGGAAGAAGAACTAAATAGCCTCTTGATGAAAGTGAAAGAGGAGAGTGAAAAACATGGCTTAAAGCTCAACATTCAGAAAATGAAGATTATGGCATCCAGTCCCATCACTTCATGGTAAATAGATGGGGAAATAATGGAAACAGTGTCAGACTTTATTTTCTTAGGCTCCAAAATCATTCCAGATGGTGACTGCAGCCATGAAATTAAAAGACACTTGCTCCTTGGAAGAAAAGCTACGACCAACCTAGACAGCATATTAAAAAGCAGAGACTACTTTGCTGACAAAGGTCCATCTAGTCAAAGCTATGGTTTTTCCAGTAGTCACGTATGGATGCTAGAGTTGGACCATAAAGAAAGCTGAGCACCAAAGAATTGATGCTTTTGAATTGTGGTGTTGGAGAAGACTCTTGAGAGTCCCTTGGATGGCAAGCAGATCTAACCAGTCCATCCTAAAGGAAATCAGTCCTAAAATTCATTGGAAGAACTGATGCTGAAGCTGAAACTCCAATACTTTGGCCACCTGATTCAAATAACTGACTCATTAGAAAAGACCCTGATGTTGGGAAAGATTGAAAGCAGGAGAAGGGGACAACAGAGGATGTGATGGTTGGATGGCATCACCGACTCAATGGACATCATTTTGAGCAAGCTCCGGGAGTTGGTGATAGACAGGGAGGCCTGGTGGGCTGCAGTCCATTGGGTCGCAAAGAGTTGGACACGACTGAGTGACTGAACTGAACTGAGACATGTTCTTGCAATATCTATGAGTTTCAAAAATGTAAAATATTCTTATAAATCTGCAAACAAAGATGACATCACAAAATAAAGAAAACTTGTCATAAAGGTATAAACTTGGACTAACTTCAGATTTTTATGACTAAAAGATAGGGGGAAAAAATTGTTCACAGAATTCTGTGGAGGACAGTTTGTTATCTGTAACAAGTCAAGATGTCCTCACGTAAATGAAAGAAAAAACCATTTTTAAGATCTTAACAGCAAGTTGAAAAATTATACAAGTATATTCTCCATCTGACTAGATGTAATAGTCATTAGATTTTCATCTCACAACATAAACCAAATATATCTTAGAAAGATGAAACCATAGTGTATGTCTATATTTTTAATTTACTTTATATATGTTATTTTAGCAGTATACTGAAAGATAATATAAACCTTTCAAGGTAATGGTATAAATCTAAAAGGAAATTATTTATAAAATTGGCTCTTTCGACATTTTTTGCTAATAGAAATCATAATAAATAAAATTTAAAAGAAAACAGCAAGCTGGAAATCTATTCTGAACACAAGTATTAGACTCTGTATGTGTATGTGTATATATATATATATACATGTATACACACATATATGTATTTATATGCACATTGGCTTCCCTGGTAGCTCAGTTGGTAAAGAATCTGCCTGCAATGCAGGAGACCAGGGTTCGATCCCTGGGTTGTAATTTATATGTACATATAAGACAGGCCTGGCATGCTGCAGTTCATGAGGTCACAAAGAGTCAGACATGACTGGGTGACTGAACAACAACACATATTTTTACACACACACACACACCATAATGATGTAACATGTAAACAAATATGAAACAGATATGAAACTGATAACATGAATAGGTAATTACAAAACAAAATTTGTTTAGTACATATTTGTTGAGTGAATATGTAAGTCAAAAATGTGATTTTTTCTATCTTTATTGAGATGTAATTGACATTGTGTAAGTTTAAGATGTACAATGTGTTGATTTGATGCATTTATATCTTGCAAAATTATTAGTGCAATAGGCTTAATCAACACCTCTAACATAATTATCATTTCTACTTTTGAGGTGAGAATATTTAAGAGCTATTTTCTTAGAAACTTTAGAGTAGCAATACAGTGTCATTTAACTATAATCACTAGGCTGTATTACAGCCCCCAAACTTATCTTGTAACTAGAAGTTTGCTCCATTTGACCGACATCTCTCCATTTCCTCCACCTGCTAGCCACTGGCAACCATTGTTCTACTTTTTGTATGAGTCTGACTTTTTCGATTCCACATAAGTGATACTATACAGTATTTGTTTCTCTGTTTTATTTCACTTAGCCCAATGCCCTAAGGGTCCATCCATGCAGTTGCAAATGGCACTATTCCTTCTTTTATGGCCAAATAATATTTCACTGAATATAAACATCACATCTTCTATATGCATTTATCCATCATCTTGGCTATTCTGAACAATGCTACAAGGGAGTACAGATACCTCTATTAGGTACTGATTTCATTTCCTTTGGATATATGTTCAGAAGTAAGACTGTTGAATCATAGAGTAGTTGTGTTTTTAATTTTTTGAGAATCTTCAAACTATTTTCCATAGTAGCTGTATCAGTTTACATTTCCACCAACAGTGGACAAGTGTTCCCTTTCTTCACAGCCTCACCAACACTTTTTGCTTCTTGTCTTTTTTTGTAATAGCCATTTTAATAGATGTGAGGTATTATCTCATCATAATTTTAATTGTGTTGCCCTGATAATGAGTGATATTGAACATCTTTTTGTATACTTCTTGGTCATTTGTATGTCTTCTTTGGAAATATGACATTTCAGCTCCTCTGCTCATTAACTGGATTGTTTGGTTTTGCTCCTGAGTTGTATGAGTTGCTTATATATTTTGGATATTAACTCCTTATCAGGTATGTCATTTGCAAATATTTTCCCTATTGTATATGTTGCCTGTTCATTTGGTTATTGTTTCTTTTGCTGCAGAGAAACTTTTCAGTTTGATGTCATCCTACTTGTTGATTTTTGCTTTTGTTGCATTAGTTTTTGGTGTCATATCCAAAAAATCATTGCTGAAACTAAGAGTGAAATGGACCCCTCTGGCAGCATCCCACACAGCTGGGGAAGCTAGAGGCTCAGTTGCACGCCTTTCCTTTCCCCTGTTATCGGAGAAATCATATGCTGAGAAGATCCCTTTTGGCCATGAGCTGTGCCACTTTGGAAGAGGACTGATGCAGGTAAAGTTGAACTGTTCCTTTTACCCCTCTTCAACACATTCAGATTCTTAGTTTTTTTGTTCCAGTGAGGTGCTGAAACTTCTCTGCCAGAAACCTGGACTTCCACAAAGGCTCTCTTATCCAGGGGTAACTAGAACTCTTTTCTGAGGTCTCCTGGACCACAGCTAAGAGGAACTGGGGTCAATTCATGGGCCATTGGAGGACCCACTGCCAGGACTGAGGTCTCTTTGGTTATTACTGGATGCACAGGTGGGCAGGGCTCCTCGCCAGTCCTTGGTGTATAGTGCTGCATCCCACCACTTCCGCAGAGGCACTTCTGTACATGGGTGAATGCTGAAGTTTGGTTGCTAACAGGGGACACGAACAAGGTGCATTTTATTAAGCCATGTTGCTGAAGACATTCTTCAAACATATATATACACATATATATAGTGTATATAAATATATATTTCACAGTACTACTAAAGACAAATTACATGAGAAATGCTGGGCTGGAAGAAGCACAAGCTGGAATCAAGATTGCTGGGAGAAATATCAATAACCTCAGATATGCAGATGACACCACCCTTATGGCAGAAAGTGAAGAGAAACTAAAAAGCCTCTTGATGAAAGTGAAAGAGGAGAGTGAAAAAGTCGGCTTAAAGCTCAACATTCAAAAAACGAAAATCATGGCATCTGGTCCCATCACTTCGTGGCAAATAGATGGGGAAACAGTGGAAACAGTGTTAGACTTTATTTGTTTGGGCTCCAAATGACATTCTAACATGTATACTATCATGTGAATTGAATCCCCAGTCTATGTCTGAAGCAGGATGCAGCATGCTTGGGGCTGGTGCATGGGGATGACCCAGAAAGATGTTATGGGGAGGGAGGTGGGAGGGGGGGTTCATGTTTGAGAATGCATGTAAGAATTAAAGATTTTAAAATTTAAAAAATAAAAAAAAGGGAAAAAAATAAAATAAAATAGAGCCTGTTACAATAGACAATGATAAATTTTACAACATGAGGAATATAGCCAATACTTTATAATAAGTAGAAATGGACTATAACTTTTAAAATTGTGAATCACAACGTTGTACACCTAAAATTTCTGTAATAATGTACATCAAATATATCTCAATAAAAAATAAAAAAATAAAAAAAAATCACTGCAGATGGTGACTGCAGCCATGAAATTAAGACACTTACTCCTTGGAAGGAAAGTTATGACCAACCTAGATAGCATATTGAAAAGCAGAGACATTACTTGCCAACAAAGGTCCGTCTAGTCAAGGCTATGGTTTTTCCAGTAGTCACGTATGGATGTGAGATTTGGACTGTGAAGAAGGCTGAGCACTGCAGAATTGATGCCTTTGAACTGTGGTGTTGAGAAGACTCTTGAGAGTCCTTTGGACTGCAAGGATATCCAACCAGTCCATTCTGAAGGAGATCAGTCCTGGGTGTTATTTGGAAGGAATGATGCTAAATTTGAAACTCCAGTACTTTGGCCACCTCATGCGAAGAGTTGACTCAATGGAAAAGACTCTGATGCTGGGAGGGATTGGAGGCAGGAGGAGAAGGGGACGACAGAGGATGAGATGGCTGGATGGCATCACCGACTTGATGCATGTGAGTTTGAGTGAACTCTGGGAGTTGGTGATGAACAGGGAGGCCTGGCGAGCTGCAATTCATGGGGTCGCAAAGAGTCAGACACGACTGAGTGACTGAACTGAACTGAAAGACAAATTAAATAAATGGTCTGATACAGTGCTTTACCTATCAAATTACCAAAGCTTTAACCAAATAATTACATGATATTTCTTCATGCTGGAGATTTTGAGTGGATGAACACTCAGAAACTGCTGGATGTGAATGGGTGTAACATTTTGAAAAGCAAACTAGGGCTATGGATTAAGAACTTTTAAAAAGTTTCTTTCTTTTTTTTTTTTTTTACTTCCCCGAATTTCAAGGATATCAATTACAATGTAAGCAAAAGAATGTTCACTTCATTTGCAATAGAAAAAAATGTAGAAACAGCTGAAAAGTCTGGTTACTGGGCAGTAGAAAATATTCCTGTTGTTTATAAAAATATGTTAAATAACTTCATTATGTGGTTAACATTTTATTATATAATCATAAATGAAATTCTGGACATGAAATTACTAGCATGATTTGAGCTTTTTAAAGAAAAATATATGTAAAATAAGATTGGAAAGACTTAATCAAACATAGTACTATGATTCTCTAGATAGTGGGATTATAGGTGATATATATAATCTTCTTTATAAATTTATATATATATCTAATTTTGAATATATGAAAAAATTACACAATAGTAGGATAAGAGTTTTCAGTAAATAATATGCTGATAAATAGTAACTTAGAAATAATCCAAATTAGATTCATCTGTGACTTTGAACATATCAAAAATGTATTTATTGTTTTAACACAATATTTTCTATGTATATCTGTATGCTAGCACTATAATTTTTTGCAACTTGATTTTTATTTGCATCTCAATGACTAAAATCTCTACAGTTTTTTTCCAGACAAAGTAACAGAATGGCTAGTTTAATCTATTATACAAAAACTAAGTACACAGTTATGGCACAATCAAGAATTTCATTTAAATTTGAATCTTTAATTATCTCATGGGAATAAAAGAAGTAGGCTTATGCATAAGTCTTAGCCTTTTGCTATAATGCCATTACAAATCAATTTGAGAGAATGCGTAGAGTTCTTATACTGTTGGGAACATTCAGCAATTACATTGCTTCAGAATGCAATTCTTTATAGAATATGTACTCGCTGGAGAATTAAGTAATGTTAAATAAATTAGCATCTTAATGAAAGTTGTATATTAATACTGTTCTTGTTCCTAAGTAGTAATTTCATTCCAGTAAATCAAGGGATTCAATTTTCACTAACCAAATATCACTGTCTTAGAAAGTACTATGTGGCAACTGAGCATTTGCTGGGCATGCATGCATGCTCAGTTGCTCAATCGAGTCTTAACTCTTTACGACCCCATGGACTGTAGCTCGCCAGGCTACTCTGTCCATGTGATTGTCCAGGCAAGAGTATTGGAGTAGATTGCCACGCCCTCTTCCAGAGGATCTTTCTGACCCATGGATTGAACACACATCTTTTGCCTCTCCTTTAGAAGGGATTCTTTACATTAAGACAGGGGAAGCCCCAGCATTTGCTGTACTCTCCGATATTTAGAGAGCATTATTATGAAAAAGATGTATCCATTTAGGTTTGAATATGTATGGTTTGGCAATTTTGTTTATTGGCCTATAGAACAAATTAGATAGGTGTATTCAATGCTCTTAAGTGAGTCATTAAATAATTCAGTTCAGTTATAGAATATGATAGTTATATATGGTATTGCCCAGGTAATAGAACTTGAATAAGAGTTCTATCAGAATGGATGAAACTGGAGCCGATTATACAGAGTGAAGTAAGCCAGAAAGGAAAACACCAATACAGTATACTAACACACATATATGGAACTTAGAAAGATGGTAACAATAACCCTGTATGCGAGACAGCAAAAGAGACACAGATGTATAGAACAGTCTTTTGGACTCTGTGGGAGAGGGAGAGAGTGGGATGGTTGGAGAGAATGGCATTGAAACATGTATAATATCATGTAAGAAACTAATCGCCAGTCTAGATTCGATGCAGGATACAGGATGCTTGCGGCTGGTGCACTGGGATGACCCAGAGGGATGGTATGGGGAGGGAGGTGGGAGGGGGGTTCAGGATTGGGAACACGCGTACACCTGTGGTGGATTCATGTTGATGTATGGCAAAACCAATACAGCATTGTAAAGTAAAATAAAGTTAAAAAAAGAAATTTAATTTATTTAAAAGATTCAGCCTAACCACAAAGGTGACAATAAAATTCTTATCACACAATATAAGAGCTAGAGAATACTTTTCAAATAAATATTTTAATCCACATGACTTCAAAGTTTTCAATGAAATTGAGGCCTTAGTGTGAGGTTTTTTTTTTTTTCTAAATAATGCATATTGAAGAGTTAAAAATACCATATATGTTGGTAAATGTGAAAATCCAACATGAAGTGAGCAAAGAATCTTCAAAATATAATTTGAAAATATGTATGCAATGGAAGAGGCACAAGCTGGAATCAAAATTGCCAGGAGAAATAGCAATAACCTCAGATATGCAGAGGACAGCACCCTTATGGCAGAAAGTGAAGAGGAATTAAACAGCCTCTTGATGAAACTGAAAGAGGAGAGTGAAAAGGTTGGCTTAAAGCTCAACATTCAGAAAACGAAGATCATGGCATCTGGTCCCATCGCTTCATGGCAAATAGATGGGGAAACAGAGGAAACAGTGTCAGACTTTATTTGTTTGGGCTCCAAAATCACTGCCAAATGGTGATTGCAGCCATGAAATTAAAAGATGGTTACTCCTTGGAAGGAAAGTTGTGACCAACCTAGATAGCATATTCAAAAGCAGAGACATTACTTTGCCAGCAAAGGTCCATCTAGTCAAGGCTATGGTTTTTCCAGTAGTCATGTATGGATGTGAGAGTTGGACTGTGAAGAAAGCTGAGTGCCAAAGAATTGATGCTTTTGAACTGTGGTGCTGGAGAAGACTCTTGAGAGTCCCTTGGACTGCAAGGAGATCCAACCAGTCGATTCTAAAGGAGATCAGTCCTGGGTGTTCTTTGGAAGGACTGATGCTAAAGCTGAAACTCCAGTACTTTGGCCACCTCATGCGAAGAGTTGTCTCATTGGAAAAGACTCTGATGCTCGGAGGGATTGGGGGCAAGAGGAGAAGGGGACGATAGAGGATGAGATGGCTGGATGGCATCACTGACTTGATGGATGTGAGTTTAAGTGAACTCTGGGGGTTAGTGACCGACAGGGAGGCCTGGCGTGCTGCGATTCAAGGGTTTGCAAAGAGTTGGACATGACTGAGTGACTGAACTGAACTGAACTGAACTGATGCAATGTTTTATCTTGAACTATATTTTATACTAGGTATTGCTGTGGCTGCTGCTGCTAAGTCGCTTCAGTCATGTCTGACTCTGTGCAACCCCATAGACGACAGCCCACCAGGCTCCCCGTCCCTGGGATTCTCCAGGCAAGAACACTGGAGTGGGCTGCCATTTCCTTCTCCAATGCATGAAAGTGAAAAGTGAAAGTGAAGTCACTCAGTTGTGTCCAAGTCTTTGCGACCCCGTGGACTGCAGCCCACCAGGCTCCTCTGTCCATGGGATTTTGCAGGCAAGAGTACTGGAGTGGAGTGCCATTGCCTTCTCTATATTAGGTATTAGGTCAAGTAATAATAATTACCCAAATCACTTAGTGGTATATGTGTGTGTTACATGTTTTACTGAGTCATTCATTCAGGTTTAGTTTCCAAAGGCCCTCAGAAATTTTTATCCTTTTATTTCTTCTTCCTCTTGAACTTCTAGACACTCTCTTGGTCTTGACTAGTGCCTTGAACTTTTGAGTACCGTCCTTGTTCTGCCTTCTTAAATCAGAATGCAGAATATACAGTGCTTAGGAATATATGAAAAATATTGTATGAATAGTATTTGCTAAGTTCTGTGCTGGTCATTCTGTGTGTGTTTGTGTGTTAGTTGCTCAGTCGTGTCTGACTCTTTGCGACCCCATAGGCTATAGCTCACCAGGTTCCTCTATCCATGGAATTCTCCCGGCAAGAATACTGGAGTGGGTTGCCATTCCCTTCTCCAGGGGATCTTTCTAACCCAGGGATTGAACCCCAGTATCCCACATTTCAGGTAGATTCTTTACCTCTGATCCACCAGGGAAGCCCTTGGGCCATGTGTTATTTAACACTGATAGCAAATCATTTCACAGATGAGCATGTTGAAACTCATAGTTTAAGTTACTTTCCCAAAGGGACATAACTACAGATAATTAATGATGGATTTGGGATTTGTTCTTAGATACATCTGACTCCAAAGCTTACAACATGAACTAAGAAATGGAATATACTTATCAACATTTTCATCTGATAAACTACCTACCCTGTGTCTGTTAAAAGGCCTTAATCAACTTTCTCAAAAATGTGCTGATCTTCCTGTAGCAGTTTTCTCTATCTTACCACTTCGAATGTCTAAGCTGAGGTTCACTGGAGTTTCTTTCATCAAGATTCCTTGGGCTTTCATTTCTGTCAGTCAAAGTCAGCATCTTAGAGATGAACATGAAGAAGCTGAACAAGGACTTAAATACCTGTTAGTTGTCAGTAGACTTCTTCATCTGTATTGCTGTGTGTATCTTCAGACTCTCTCAGAGACTTTTCCAAAAGAAAGTACCTGGAATCCAGGTACATCTGGAGGTCCTGGAGACCAGATCCAGGTTCAGTGATTTGCTTGATATACTCATAGGACTCAGTACCTAGTAACCCTCACAGCTTTGATTTATTTTTTTTAACACCAAAAACATTTTGTACTGGGATATAGGTGATTAACAATGTAATAGTTTCAGGTGAACAGTGAAGGGACTCAGTCATACATATACCTTGGGGGAGAATGAAGAAGAGAGATTGATTTTTTTGTAATGAAAAGTATACAGAGCAAAGTCAGGAAAGAACAAAAGCACAAAAGGCAAACTTGGGAGAAACCAGGCAAGTGCTACTAATACATTTCCTCAAAATAATTTAAATGTTTCAAAAATATAGAATAAAGACTCATATAATATCCATGCACCCACCACTCATATTTAACAAATGTTAGCAAATTATCTTTTTTTTTCAACTATAGCTATATTTGAGGGTTACTTTGTTTTCCTTACTAGCTGTTAGTTCAGTTCCTATTTTCCCAGAGTGGGATCATCACATAGCTCTTTACCTGCTGAGCTACCAGGAAAGCCCTTACATTACTACCAACATCTAATTAATCACAGAGTTCTACAGGAATCTCCTTTTTTCATACCTGTCCAATCATTCACTTATTTTCAACCACATTCTCACTGACCTAGAACCTTATCAGTTCTTATTTGCACTACACTCTCTTTGTAACTTGCTTTCCTTATAACAGTCTCTTCAACATGTCCTCTTCCAACAATCCATCCTCCATGTGCTGCCAGAGAGATCTTTTTAGATTTTAACCTTGCTCATGTCACTCCCCTTCTTATATTTTTTGATGTCTCTCTATTCATGTCTTCCTGTTGAATAGCTTTCCAAGTATTCCAGATAAAGAGAAAACGCCACAGCAAAATATTTAAAATCCTTAGGATTCCGACCCTACTACCAATTTGCCACTTTCTTTGATGATGTTTGCTCACCACTTTGCTCTCCAGCCATGTGAATCTGACAAGATTTCTCAGAACTTCTCATGTTTTCTCTTAACTCAAGACTTAAAAGAAAAAAAAAAACCTTGATAAAATGTAACTTACAAATGGTTTTTGATGATCAAATATATAAAGATGCTAAACCCATTACCACCTGCTAGCACTTCATCTGACTGAGTCCTGTGATGATCCCTTGTCTTAAAGAAGCTGATTCATTCATCTCTTCTTCCCCAAAGGCTTTCTTAATCTCCATTTCCTCTTTGCCGCAAGTAAGGAGGTTAGTTCTCCATCTTCACTGATTGCATTATGTTATCATTTGTTTTTTTTTTGTTTGTCCATCTCACTTTCTTTGATATCAAATAATTATTCATATTTGTATTCTCACTGACAACCACATACTTTTTCATAGTAGATACACAGTAAATATTTGTTGATAATGGAAAAATTGAATTCTCTTGTAGAGATTTATATTTTAAAAATCTATCAAATTCATCCCTGATCGTCTAAGTTCGGCTTATAAATCTCCTCTTAGGTTGAGCTTTTGAGACCCTTCTCCCTCTGTTAGTTGGCTATGAATTTTCTTTCCTTTGGGATATTCTTCTTTTATTGCTCATGTTATTTTGCCTTGTATAATTTGTGAGCATATGCATCTTTGTTCTACCTTTCCAACTACAACTTTTATTAATACCTTCTGAGGGTGGATCCTAAATCCTCATCCTCATTGTATACCTGGAACCAACCTGTGTTCTCTGTGACAGGGAATTAATATATGCTCACTGGATCTTGAATTTATTTGACTGACATATCCTAGTGAGACCCCAGTGAGATAGCCAAGACCACATACCAGTCATATTTTAGATCTAATTGAAAAAAAA
This sequence comes from Ovis canadensis, assembly GCF_042477335.2. Taxonomy (NCBI): domain Eukaryota; kingdom Metazoa; phylum Chordata; class Mammalia; order Artiodactyla; family Bovidae; genus Ovis; species Ovis canadensis. The sequence continues at coordinate 81,618,357 of NC_091252.1, forward strand.
AAGTTTGTTGCTTAAACTATTCTATTAAAATAATAAACCCTCAATATAAAGCAATAGACTGTATTTCCATAAAACAACAATGTAAAGTCAGAATGATGTGGTGAATTGATCTATAGCTCCTACAAAAATGTCAGAAACAAAATATTCAATAATAAATAATTTACTATTTTATGACATTTAAGAAATCAATATCAGAGTTCCTAGAATATTCTCAAATACTGTTCATGGTTTCTTGATGGCTATACTAATGATATTTAAGCAAAAACAATGCCCAGTTGTGTATGTGACTGATGATGGAAGTAAAGTTCGATTCTGTAAAGAACAATATTGCATAGGAACCTGGAATATTAGATCCACAAATCAAGGTAAATTGGAAGTGGTCAAACAGGAGACAGCAAGAGTGAACATCAACATTTTAGGAATCAGCAAACTAAAATGGGCTGGAATGGGTGAACTTAATTCAGATGACCACTATATCTACTATCGTGGGAAATGATCCCTTAGAAGAAATGGAGTAGCCATCATAGTCAACAAAAGAGTCGAATGCAGTACTTGGATGCAGTCTCAAATGACAATGATCTCTGTTCGTTTCCAAGGCAAACAACAACAATTCAAAATCACAGTAATCCAAGTCTATGCCCCAACCATAATTCCAAAGAAGCTGAAGTTGAGTGGTTCTAGGGAGACCTACAAGACCTTCTAGAACTAACACCCCCAAAGATGTCCTTTTCATCACAGGGGACTTGGATACAAAAGTAGGAAGTCAATAGATACCTGGAGCAACAGGGAAATTTGGCCTTGGAGTACAGAATGAAGCAGGGCAAAGGTTAACAGAGTTTTGACAAGAGAATGCACTGGTTATAGCAAACACCCTCTTAGAGATGACTCTACACAGGGACATCAACAGATGGTTACCATGGTAATCAGATTGATTATATGCTTTACAGTCAAAGATGGAGAAGCTCTATACAGTCAGCAAAAAACAAGACCAGGAGCTGACTGTGGCTCAGATCATGAGCTCCTTATTGCCAAATTCAAACTTAAATTGAATAAAGTAGGGAAAACTACTAGGCCATTCAAGTATGACCTAAATCATATCCCTTATGACTATACAGTGGAAGTGAGAAATAGATTCAAGGGATTCGATCTGATGACAGAGTGCCTGAAGAACTATGGACAGAGGTTCATGACATTGTACAGGAGGCAATGATCAAGACTATTCCCAAGAGAAAGAAATGCAAGGAAGAAAAATGGTTGTTTGACAAGGCCTTACAAATAGCTAAGAACAGAAGTGAAAGGCAAAGGAGAAAAGGAAAGATACACCCATCTGAATGCAGAGTTCCAAAGAATAGCAAGGCGAGATAAGAAAGTCACCCTCAGTGATCAATGCAAAGAAATAGAGGAAAACAATAGAATGGGAAAGACTAGAGATCTCTTCAAGAAAATTAGAGATACCAAGGGAACATTTCATGCAAGTTCAGTTCAGTTCAGTTCTTTCGCTCAGTCGTGTCCGACTCTTTGCGACCCCATGAATCCCAGTACGCCAGGCCTCCCTGTCCATCACCAACTCCTGGAGTTCACTCAGATTCACATCCATCGAGTCAGTGATGCCATCCAGCCATCTCATCCTCTGTCGTCCCCTTCTCCTCCTCCTTCCAATCCCTCCCAGCATCAGTCTTTTCCAGTGAGTCAACTCTTCGCATCAGGTGGCCAAAGTACTGGAGTTTCAGCTTTAGCATTATTCCTTCCAAAGAAATCCCAGGGCTGATCTCCTTCAGAATGGACTGATTGGATCTCTTTGCAGTCCAAGGAACTCCCAAGAGTCTTCTCCAACACCACAGTTCAAAAGCATCAATTCTTTGGCACTCAGCATTCTTTACAGTCCAACTCTCACATCCATATATGACTACTAGAAAAACCCATAGCCTTGACTAGATGGACCTTAGTCGGCAAAGTAATGTCTCTGCTTTTGAATATGCTATCTAGGTTGGTCATAACTTTTCTTCCAAGGAAAGATGGGCTCAATAAAGGACAGAAATGGTATGGACCTAACAGAAGCAGAAGATATTAAGAAGATGTGGTAAGAATACACAGAAGAACTATGTAGAAGAAAGATTTTCATGACTCAGATAACCATGATGGTGTGATCACTCACCCAGAGTCAGACATCCTGGAATGTGAAGTCAAGTAGGCCTTAGGAAGCATCACTATGAATGAAGCTAGTAGAGGTGGGAATTCCAGTTGAGCTATTTCAAATCCTAAAAGATGATGTTGTTAAAGTGCTGCACTCAATATGCCAGCAAATTTGAAAAATTCATCAGTGGTCACAGGACTGGAAAAGGTCAGTTTTTATTCCAATCCTGAAGAAAGGCAATGCCAAAGAATGTTCAAAGAACTGTACATTTGCTCTCATCTCACACCCTTCAAAGTAATGGTCTAAATTCTCCAAGTGAGGCTTCAACAGTATGTGAACTGAGAACTTCCAGATGTTCAAGCTGGACTTAGAAAAGGCAGAGAAACCAGAGATCAAATTGCCAACATCTGTTGGGTCATTGAAAAAGCAAGAGAGATCCAGAAAAAACATCTACTTCTGCTTTGTTGACTATGCCAAAGCTTTTGACTGTGTGTATCACAGCAAACTATGCATAATTCTTCAAGAGATGGAATAGCAGACCACCTTACCTGCTTCCTGAGAAATCTACATGTAGGTCAAGAAGCAACAGTTAAAACCAGACATGGAACAACCAACTGGTTCCAAACTGGGAAAGGAGTATGTAAAGGCTGGGTATTGTCACGCTGCTTGTTTAACTTACATGCAGAGTAAATCATACAAAATTCTGGACTGGATGAAACACAAGCTGGAATCAACATTGCTGGGAGGAATATCAACAACCTCAGATATGCAGATGATACCACTCTTATGGCAGAAAGCAAGGAAGAACTAAAGAACCTCTTGATGAAGGTGAAAGAGGAGAGTGAAAAAGTTGGCTTAAAACTCAACATTCAAAAAACTAAGATAATGGCATCCGGTCCCTTCACTTCATGGCAAATAGAGAAACAATGGAAACAGTGACAAACTTTATCTTTTTGGGCTCCAAAATCACTTCAAAGTGTGACTGCAGCCTTGACATTAAAAGACACTTGTTCCTTGGAAGAAAAGCTATGACCAACCTAGACAGAATATTATAGAGACATTACTTTGCTGACAAAGGTCTGTCTAGTCAAAGCTATGGTTTTTCTGTTAGTCATGTATGGATGTGAGAATTGGACTATAAGGAAAGCTGAGTGTCAAAGAACTGATGCTTTTGAACTGTGATGTTGGAGAAGACTCTTGAGTGTCCCTTGGACTGCAAGGAGATCAAACCAGTCAATCCTAAAGGAAATCTGTCCTGAATATACATTGGAAGGACTGATGCTGAAGCTGAAGCTCCAATACTTTGGCCACCTGATGCAAAGAACTGACTCATTTGAAGAGACTCTGATGCTGGGAAGGATTGAAGGCAGGAGGAGAAGGGGATGAGACAGGATGAGATGGTTGGATGCCATCACTGACTTAATGGACATGAGTTTGAGCAAGCTTTGTGAGTTGATGATTAACAGGGAAGCCTAGCATTCTTGCAATCCACATGGTCCCAAAGAGTCAGACATGACTGAGTGACTGAACTGAACTGATACTAATGATATGGGTAAATATCAGGCAGTCTTCACTGAAACATTGTTCTAAATTTGAAATTTTCTCAGAAACTTCTATCAAGATTCTATTGTATTCCATCAAGAGTTGATTGAGTCACAGTTATTACAGGCAGTCTGAAAAGTAAGAGTTTTGTTAGATGTTCACACCATTTTATAGAGAAAAGGCTAATTTTTGAATAAATTTTAAACAATTTTACTTGAAAGAACAGATGATATGCATTAGGCACAATCAGAAGTCATCACAGAACGCAATGTATTGTGCTCTTTCCAACACCATAATTTACGATTATTATTACATTTAACAGACATTTATTGAAACTTACCATAGGTGAAGTACTATGCTGAGTATTTGAAAGCACAGTCTATGAAGGTGCTAATTTATACCACAATATTTATAAAATTTTATGCTACAAAAATTTTACCTTTACTCTTCTCTCTTTAAATAGTAGTTCCTAGGGACTTAGGCGGAGAAGGCAATGGCACCCCACTCCAGTACTCTTGCCTGGAAAATCCCATGGACGGAGGAGCCTGCAGTCCATGGGGTCGCTAAGAGTCAGGACAACTGAGCGACTTGACTTTCGCTTTTCACTTTCATGCATTGGAGAAGGAAATGGAAACCTACTCCAGTGTTCTTGCCTGGCGAATCCCAGAGAAAGAGGAGCTAGTGGGCTGCCGTCTATGGGGTCGCACAGAGTCGGACATGACTGAAGCGACCTAGCAGCAGGGACTTAGGAGGAGGGGAACATGAGGAGATGTTGGTTAAAGGATACAAATTTCCAGTCCTGTGAAGTAAATAAGTGCTGGAGATCTAACATACAGCAATGAGACAATAGCTAACAATACAGTATTATATACTTGAAATGTATTAAGAAGGTAGATCTTAAAATGGTCCCACCACTAAAGAATAGAATAACAGTTATGGTGATTATTTCATGATGTGTATATATATATATATATATATATATATAAATATCAAATGGTATATCTCAAATATATATGTATACGACTTTTACTTTTCACTTCTACTACTTTACTGAAGCTGGAAATGTATACAGTTCTGAAAGCATACATTATGAAAATTTCAAATGGGGCTTCCCCGGTGGCTCAGACAATAAAGAATCTGCCCACAATGCAGGAGACCCAGGTTCAATCCTTGGGTTGGGAAGATCCCCAGGAGAAGGGAATGTCTGCCCACTCCAGTATCGCCTGGAACATTCCATGGACAGAGGAGCTTGGTGGGCTACAGCCCATGAGGTCGCAAAAAGTTGAACATGACTGAGTAACTTAACACTTGCACTTTCACCATGTAACTTAAATATATACAATTTTCATTTCTATTTACTAAAAAATAATGATAAAAAATGCCAGAATTACTCTGGCAGATAGTACAAATTCATATACATTCAAGAATTACATTAAAAATTGCTACATATTGTCTAACATGGACGTGTACACAGGTATCTTTTCTGCACTGTCTTTCTAAGTGAGCAGTATGGGGATAATATAATAATTGGTGCTTCTGTTGAGTGCATGTTCTTTGGTGAGTGCTTTGAATATTCCATCTTATTACCTATGAGGAACAGAGAAGTTAAGCACAGAGATAACTATAGAGATTTCAACCTAGACTGAGTGGCTTAAGAGTTTGGGCCACTTCATAATATTGGTATAATGATTTATTTTGCAAAATCAAGTGTAAAATGCTTATTTTAAAAAATTCACTAATTTTGATACCTGCAATTTTATCATTTTCTAAAGAAAATTTCATTTATTTGAAAATTTGTGATACAGTTAAAATACAGCCTGATCATGACTTTTTTTTATGGCATATAGGTCCAACTGAATATTTCTGCATTATTTCACACAATAGTTGAGCTATTCTGTTACACATCATTTTAAAATATCATAGTAAATTCATAATAATAATATATTTATAACCACACAATTACATTAAATCTTCACCTATAGTGAGGCTAGAATACTAAACAAATGTAACAGTCATCACATTCTGAGGTAGCCACTTGACAACTAGCTAGAATAAAAATCTGAAAAATAGGTCTGTTGTAGACTGCTACAGCCAATATAGTCTACAGCAATTTAAAAAAGGATATTAATAAAAATACTCTGTTATGTCTGCGGCTGCTGCTGCTGCTAAGTCGCTTCAGCCGTGTCCGACTTTCTGCAACCCCTAGACGGCAGCCCAACAGGCTCCCCCATCCCTGGGATCCAGGCAAGAACACTGGAGTGGGTTGCCATTTCCTTCGCCAATGCATGAAAGTGAAAAGTGAAAGTGAAGTCGCTCAGTCGTGTCTGACTCTTCACGACCCCATGGACTGCAGCCCACCAAGCTCCTCCATCCATGGGATTTTCCAGGCAAGAGTACTGGAGTGGGGTGCCATTGCCTTCTCCCTGTTATGTCTGAGGGGGTAAAAATAACAGATAAGAAGCATCGTTATCATTTATGCTAAGGTTGATTAAAATTCTAATTCTTTTTTTTTTTTAGACTTACTAAAGTTATTCAAGGTCGGTAAGTATAGGGCAAGCAAGGAAAAACAAAGCAAAACAAATATGCATTAAGGAAAGAATCTTCTTTTCTACCACCTACAGGTGAAATAAGTTAACTTGAAATGTTACATAAATGATAACCCTTTGATACTATCAGTTGATTCTAGATAAATGCTGCCTATCATTCTGAAAGGTGCATCAAGCTAGATTCCCTGTTACCACTATATAAAATTATTGCTGTGTAATTTTATATGTCTCTAATTTATATTCTAATTCATGAAGCATGAACCCACTTTGAAACTATAAAAGTGTCCTTTTATAGTTTCAAAGTGGGTTCATGCTTCATATTCATGTATTTCTCACATTAGAAGTTAGCAAAAATGTAAAAACTGAAAGAGACAATAGAGGTCATGTATATATACACTTTTTCACAGATAAGGAAATCTGAATCCAAACTTGTTTCAGAATATGAAAACTAGAATGGTGAGGGAACCCAAACCAATGTGATATGGTTGAAGCTCGTGCCCAAGAAATCTTTGCTCAACTGGATTAAATGGAATAATGTAATGTAGGAAACTAATCTGTTTAAATAGGAACCAAGAGATGGTAGAAAAGCAATTTGCCTGGAATTCAGACATGAAATGATATTAAGGAGGATATTAATATCATTAATATCAAAAGGATATTAATATGTAATTAATAGTTACATATTATTTGCATATAGTAAAATAAAGCTTTATGCTTTAATCCATCACAAGATAAACTAGTTGGGTAAATTACACCTAGGTGGAGGAACTCTTTCCTAAACAGTATGTCATTTTAAGAACTCAAAACAGAAAAATAGAACAAAGAGGCACTTACTAAAATTGCTTTCCTAATAAGAGATTCAAGATGCCACACTTTTTTTCTTTACTTTGCTTTTTCAGAAAGACATGCTGGACATACAAAATATTTTGAAAATAAAGTGCAATGCAGAACTCAATATGTTTTTATCTGGTTCAGTACCTTTAAATCCTTCATTAAAACTGCCTGTTTACCTCAGGCAAAAAAAGCTTCTACATTATGTCAATATTTTAAGGACAACATGGGGAAAAATGTTGCTTTTCAATAGTTTTTCTCCCTAATCAAATTTTGTGGAAAAGAATTCCAGAACAGAAGGAGAAAAAAAAAATCCTTCTGAAGGATGTGCTGTCCTGTGGACATAGAGCAGGGGTTACTGATGACTGCAGAAAATTTGTGTTTCTGGAAACTGCCTCCTGCTTCCTTGTTCATGTTGCCTCAGATCCTTGGTTACAGTCTTGATCCAGGAGAAACTGAACTAGTCTGAACCACATAGAAATTAAAACTACAAACTTGCTTTTGTGAGCACCGTTTGGGGAAGAGCATACTTACAGATTCTTTTCATTGCTGGGGTTTTAATATTATACTCAATGAAGAGTTTTTTTAATAAGGCTCTACTAACATCCAGTTGATAAGTTGCCCTGGCCTAAAGCCTAGAACCATACTGTGACTAATGAGGTGGGGGGTGACTTCTGGCTTTCTAGAGAGCCTTGTAGGGAAGCTGATGGAGGAGGGTGGAGGAGGAGACTAGAGGGAAAGAAGATAAAGGGGCAACTTAGGGAATCCTGAAGAGGAGAGGGAGAACCAAGAGTTCAGAAAGGCTTCTGATAGGTGGGTGGTCCTTTGGACATTTATCTCATTCAAACCAAATGTCTGAGTCTTTAGAGGTTTGCCTGCCATTGAGGTTTGTAAGCATAGTATTACATTTGCCTAAATGTAGGCTATTTGTCAGCTTAAAAACTGCTTGCCTTGTTTGTAGAAAGGAATGAAGAGCAGCTGCCAAAGCAAGAGACTAAATTTTCTCTGTGTGAGGCTATGGCCCATTAAATGGTCATTTTAAATGAATTTCGTAATTCACATTTATCACTGCTTTATGATTTATATGCTAGAGACATGTCTTCAATGGACAGATAAGACCTTATTTCTAAAATGCAATAGTCCTTTGTGACTGATAATTGTAGCGTTTGTCTGGGTGTATATTTCTGCCTGTGGCTATTTTGTTGTTGTTCAGTCACACAGCTGTGTCCAGCTCTTTGTGACCCGATGAACTGCAGTGTGCTAGGCTTCCCTGTCCTTCACTATCTTCCAGAGTTTGCTCAAACTCATGTCAACTGAGTTGATGATGCTGTCCAACCATCACATCCTCTGTCACCCACTTCTCCTCCTGCCTTCAATTCTTCCCAGCATCCGATTCTTTTCCAATAAGTTGGCTCGTTGTATCAGGTGGTCAAAGTATTGGAGTTTTGGCTTCATAGTCAGTCCTTCCAATGAATATTCAAGGTTGATTTGCTTTAGAATTGACTGGTTTGATCTCCTTGCTATCCAAGAGACTCTCAAGAATCTTCTCTAACACCATAGTTTAAAAGCATCAGTTGTGTAGTACTCAGTTTCTTTATGGTCCAGACTTTAAAAAGGCAGTTCCTTTCCAGTTTCCCCAGTGATCATCCATACTTAGATTCTATCAGTATTTGCTGCATTCCAAAGCCATATCCAGATATATGATGGGATTCCATTGACCTATTTCAGGTCCTAAAAGATGATGCCGTTAAAGTGCCACACTCAATATGCCAGCAAAATTGGAAAACTCAGCAGTCTCCACAAGATTGGAAATGGTCAGTTTTCATTCTAATCCCAAATAAAGGCAATGCCAAACAGTGTTTAAACTACTGCACAATTGCAGTCATCTCACATGTCAGTAAAGTAGTGCTCAAAATTCTCTAAGCCAGGCTTCAACAGTATATGAGCCATGGACTTCCAAATGTTCAAGCTGGATTTAGAAAAGGCAGAGGAACCAGAGATCAAATTGCCAACATCTGTTGGATCACTGAAAAAGTAAGAGAGTTCCAGAGGATAATCTACTTCTGCTTTATTGACTACACCAAAGCCTTTGACTGTGTGGATTACAACAAACTCTGGAGAATTCTTCAAAAGATGGGAATACCAGACCACCTGACCTACCTCCTGAGAAATCTGTATGCAGGTCAAGAAATTACAGTTAAAACAGGACATGGAACACCAACTGGTTCCAAATTGGGAAAGGAGTACGTCAAGGCTGTATATTGTCACCCCGCTTACATAACTTATATGCAGAATCAGTTCAGTTCAGTTTAGTTGCTCAGTTGTGTCCAACTCTTTGTGACCCCATGAATTACAGTACGTCAGGACTCCCTGTCCATCACCAACTCCCAGAGTTCACTCAAACTCACATCCATTGAGTTGGTGATGCCATCCAGCCATCTCATCCTCTGTCGTCCTCTTTTCCTCCTGACCCCAATCACTCCCAGCCTCAGAGTCTTCTCCAATGAGTCAACTCTTTACATGAGGTGGGTCGAAGTACTGGAGTTTCAGCTTTAGCATCATTCCTTCCAAAGAACACCCAGGACTGATCTCCTTTAGAATGGACTGATTGGATCTCCTTGCAGTCCAAGGAACTCTCAAGAGTCTTCTCCAACACCACAGTTCAAAAGAATCAATTCTTCGGCATTCAGCTTTCTTCACAGTCCAACTCTCACATCTATACATGATTACTGGAAAAACCATAGCCTTGACTAGATGGACCGTTGTTGGCAAAATAATGTCTCTGCTTTTTAATACGCTATCTAGGTTGGTCATAACTTTCCTTCCAAGCAGTAAGTGTCTTTTAATTTCATGGCTGTAATCACCATCTGGAGTGATTTTGGAGCCCAAAAAAATAAATTCTGACACTGTTTCCACTGTTTCCCCATCTATTTGCCATGAAGTAATGGGATCAGATACCATGATCTTCGTTTTCTGTATGTTGAGCTTTAAGCCAACTTTTTCACTCTCCTCTTTCACTTTCATCAAGAGGCTTTTTAGCTCCTCTTCACTTTCTGCCATAAGGGTGGTGTCATCTGCATATCTGAGGTTATTGATATTTCTCCTGGCAATCTTGATTCTAGCTTGTGCTTCTTCCAGCCCAGTGTTTCTCATGATGTACTCTGCACAGAAGTTAAATAAGCAGGGTGACAATATACAGCCTTGACGTACTCCTTTTCCTATTTGCAAACAGTCTGTTGTTCCATGTCCAGTTCTAACTGTTGCTTCCTGACCTCCATATAGGTTTCTCAAGAAGCAGGTCAGGTGTTCTGGTATCCCCATCTCTTTCAAAATTGTCCACAGTTTATTGTGATCCACACAGTCAAAGGCCTTGGCATAGTCAATGAAGCAGAAATAGTTGTTTTTCTGGAACTCTATTGCTTTTTCGATGATCCAGCAGATGTTGGCAATTTGATCTCTGGTTCCTCTGCCTTTTCTAAAACCAGCTTGAACATCTGGAAGTTCATGGTTCACATATTGCTGAAGCCTGGCTTGAAGAATTTTGAGCATTACTTTACTAGCCTGTGAGATGAGTACAATTGTGTGGTAGTTGAGCATTCTTGAGGTACATCATGCAAAATGCTGTGCTGGAGGAAGAACAGACTGGAATCAAGATTGCCAGGAGAAATCAATAACCTCAGATATGCAGATGACACCACCCTTATGACAGAAAGTGAAGAGGAGCTGAGGAGCCTCTTGATGAAGGTGAAAGAAGAGAGTGAAAAGGCTGGCTTAAAACTCAACATTCAAAAAACTAAAATCATGGCATCTGGTCCCATCATTTCAATGCAAATAGATGGAGAAGCAATGGAAACAGTGACAAACTTTATTTTTGGGACTCCAAAATCACTGCAGATGGAGACTGCAGCCATGACATTAAAAGACACTTGCTCCTTGGAAGAAAAGCTATGACCAACCTAGACAGCATATTAAAAAGCAGAGACATTGCTTTGCCAACAAAGGTCCATACTGTCAAAGCTATGGTTTTTCCAATAGTCACGTATGGATGTAAGAGTTGTACCATAAGGAAAGCTGAGTGCCAAAGAATCGATGCTTTTGAACTGTGGTGTTAGAGAAGACTCAAGTGTCCCATGGACTGAAAGCAGATTAAAGCAGTCAATCCTAAAGGAAATCAGTCTTGAGTATTCATTGGAAGGACTGAAGCTGTAGCTGAAGCTCCAAAAATTTGGCCACCTGATGCAAAGAACTGACTTACTGAAAAAGACCCTGATACTGGGGAAGATTGGAGGCAGAAGGAGAAGGGGATGACAGAGGATGAGATGGTTGAATGGTATTACCAGCTTGATGGACATGAGTTTGAGCAGGCTCCAGGAGCTGGTGATAGACAGGGAAGCCTGGCATGCTGCAGTCCATGGGTCACAAAAAGTCAGACATGACTGAGCTAAACTGAAGGCTATGTCCAAATATACAGTAAAATTAGCTCTATCTTCTCTCATGGATATATATGAATACCTTCCCTATAAATATGATGGATGTATGATGTAGATACTTGACTATTTTCTATAATTTGAGATTTTCTAATAAATCCATATTCCTAAAACATCATTGGAGTGCACTTGCCATCTCTTTTTGAGCTTATTAATTTTAAAATAACAATTCTCCTTAGTAAATTAATACAATAATTTCCTAATACTTTAGCTAGGATTGATTTCATTACATGAGTTTCAAGTCAGCAAACATTTATCAGCAACATTTCATGTTTGAAATATAGAGTTATTTACTTTTTGGGATACAAACAAATAAAGAGATATGCCTTCACCTGGATACTTGTTAGATCACCAAACTGTGAGTTGCTTAAAGACAATGTGTCTATAATAATGCTTCATTTCAGTTCAGTCGCTCAGTCATGTCCGACTCTTTGTGGCCCCATGAATCGCAGCATGCCAGGCCTCCTTGTCCATCACCAACACCCAGAGTTTACCCAAACTCATGTCCATCGAGTTGGTGATGCCATCCAGCCATCTCAGCCTCTGTTGTCCCCTTCTCCTCCTGCCCCCAATCCTTCCCAGCATCAGGGTCTTTACCAATGAGTCAACTCTTTGCATGAGATGGCCAAAGTACTGGAGTTTCAGCTTTAGCATCAGTCCTTCCAAAGAACACCCAGGACTGATCTCCTTTAGAATGGACTGGTTGGATCTCCTTGCAGTCCAAGGGACTCTCAAGAGTCTTCTCCAACACCACAGTTCAAAAGCATCAATTCTTCAGTGCTCAGCTTTCTTCACAGTCCAACTCTCACATCCATACATGACCACTGGAAAAACCATAGTGTTTAGAATGGTAGAATAAATGAATGATATTTATTCAATATATTACTGAATAATTCCAGTAGCTTCCTCATGCCTGCAAATATTTATGGTCTGTAGTATACATTATGAGCATTACATGGAAACATATACACTACCATTTGTAACACAGATAGCCAGTGGAAATTTTCTGTATTTCTCAGGGAACTCAAATTAGGGCTCTGTAACAACCTAGAGGAGTGCGATGGGGTGGGAGGTAGGAAGGAGGTTCAAGAGGGAGGGGACATGTGTATACCTTTGGCTAAGTCATGTTGATGTATGGAGGAAACCAACATAATATTGTAAAGCAATTCAATCAAAAATAAATAAGTAAAAGCAAGAACAATTTTAAAAAGTTTTAAAAGTGTTTTCGGCAAAGAGAAGAGGATTAATAGATACTTCATAGAGGATGTTTCATGTCTTGATTGTTGGTAGAATTTAGACAGCTTATGGGAAAAGGATGTGGAAATTTTACTAGCATAAACAGTAAAGACAGACTCAGAGATTAGAAATCAAAGTGTAGATCCTATTTGGGGGATTGACAAGTTCCTCTAATGAAGCATGGGGTGGGGACTGAAAACAGAGATACAAGGCTTGTGACCATGAATGGAGTCCTAGGAAAGCCTTGCAAAGGAGCTTAGATGTTATTATGAAGATAAGCAAATAAGGAGCTACTTGAACATGTAATGAAATGAGATCATTGAGTACCTGGGATGAATAGAATATGCAACGTGATTTGGAGACAAGACACAGGTCTTGCCTACTGCACAAACTGAGAAAGTTGGCTTATAGCTCAATGAATCCAAGGACGTTGCATTAATTGTTTGAACATTGCATAAACTGTTTGAAAGCTGTCTACATAAGAATTTATTTCTGTGCCAAATTTACATTTGTGCCAAAATTTGGTGCCCTCCTCTTCTTGGCCTTCTGGCACTTTTAATGTTGTTGTTGTTTAGTCACTAAAGTGAAAGTGAAAGTGAAGTCGCTCAGTCGTGTCTGACTCTCTTTGCAACCTGTGGACTGTAGCCCACCAAGCTCCTCCGTCCATGGGATTCTCCAGGCAAGAATACTGGAGTGGGTTGCCATTTCCTTCTCCAGGGGATCTTCCTGACCCAGAGATCAAACCCAGGTCTCCCACATTGCAGGCAGACGCTTTAACCTCTGCACTACCAGGGAAGCCCTGTTTAGTCACTAAGTTGTGTCCGACTCTTTCGGACCCCATGGACTAAAGCCCAAAAGGCAAGAATATTGGAGTGGGTTTCCATTTCCTTCTCCAATCATCCCGACCCAGGGATCGAACCCCATGTCTCCTGTGTCTTCTGCATTGCAGACAGTTTTTAGACATTGGTAACTATATTCAGATGGTCCTGTGGATAGTATAGGTCTTTCTTGGTGTTGGACTCATATGGTGAAAACCTTCAGCTGATGGCCTGTGTGTGCCCTGGGAGAAGAATGTAGACCCAGGGGAGGAGAAAAGCTCCATAGTCTGTTAATGTAACAAAATAAGTGACTTGAAGGAGATGTTCTTCAAACATGAAGCAAGAACATGGCAAACGAATCTGGGATTTTGTCTTAAATGATCTTTTTGCTAATGCTGTGCCCTGTGACTTCTAAAATCTCAGCTAAATGTTTTTAAGTCGATTCAAATTGTCAAAAAAAAAAACCAAACACAAACCAGAAATACCTACTTAGTTGATTCTTGCCCTTACAAATTCTAAGTGGTACCCGGGGCTTATGATGTACCATTTTCACAGATTTGTAATGGTAGTCACATGATCTCTCTTTTAATTTCCCCAGATCAAGACTTAGAAAGGGCTCCTTTCATCAATCAGAGAGTATATGCAAAATGCCCCTTTCAAAAGAGATTGCTCAGCGGTACAAAAGGATTGGACTCAATGTTTTGGAACTTGCCCTTTCTTTTTTTCCCCAGATGGATGATTGTTAGAGAGTTATTAGAAGTAGCTAAATGAAAAAGCAATTATGAGCACTCTATGGACAAATCTGCCTTCATTTCTATTTGAATGTTGAAGCATTCACAGTATTTGTTGTGTGTTCCTGGTAATGGAATTCAACCCTTTATCTTTTGTTAAAATGTATTTCAATAATATATGATTATGCAGATATATAGAAAAGCTTGTGTTACAAAATCAGTCTCTCTGTAAGTGTTCTGTTATGACAAATAGGAAGTCTCTTTCTTCATGTCACTGCAATAAGGATGTGGCCTTTGAATTGTTCAAGGTATGCATAAGCGTGAATTTTATTGATATTTCACTCACTCAAAGAAAGGAAACAAACACAGGAATGTTACCAACATATCTTCTGAATAAGTAAAACTTATGGAAAAACTAATGGCAAATAACCTATGTTACTAAGTTTTTTCTATTTTACCTGAATGTTTTAAATTAGATTAACATTAAAATATTTTTTAAAATTGCATACCTGTAATACTTATTGTCCAGATGTGTGACAGATTGTCCATTTTCAATAAAAATCAATCTCTAAAGGCTATTTTTGAAAATTATTGAAAAGAGTATATCTTCTGTAACCATAAGAAATAGAGTAATTTAAGGAAGTGAAGTTTAATTTCATTTTATGTGCAGGATATCACATGTAGCTATAAAAATCTCTGAGTAGGACAAATTCTTGTCAACTGTTGCTAATTCATTTTTATTCTTACAGTATTTTAAAAATGTTTTTTTGCGAAAGAGGAAAGTGTTTTCAATTATTTTAAAAGTAAATATAAAAATTGTCAATGCTATTATGAAGCTTATTTGCATGCTTCAGAATGTTGAATATACAGTAGTAATTAGTCTTTATTTCATGTCTATGATATCCACTTAAAATAATAAAAAGGTGCCTGCTTTATGAATGAAGAAACAGAGGACTATTTGGCTTGGCTCATGAGAAGACCCTTTGCTTTAATAGTTACTGATACTGAAATGCATTAGGACCAGGACCTTAGTGCCTAATTATTCTAAGAAATTGGTATCCAGTCATGAAACACTTCATTGAATCATTTATGTTAAAGGTCTTCTGTGGGCACTGTGGTAAAGAACTAAATGAAGTGGATATTTGTTTCAAAAAGCTAAACTGAAGGAGAAAAAGAATACAAGTACTAATAGTATAGAGACTCAGAAGCAGGAGATGGCACTATGAGTTCTTGTACCGGCTTCAGTTAGAACTTTTAAAGTAATTGCAATTTGAAATGGAGGAAGGAAAAAGTAAGGACACTGCTGTGAGTGAATGACAGCCGGTGAAAGCCAGAAACATTGGTGGGACAGCTTGTACATGCAGGGACTCCAGAAGAGGAAGATCAGTCTCCAAAGCCCAGATAATTCCTCTGCTCAAAAACTCCACTGTTTCATAAACAAAATTCATTTTTTCTGCACTGAATTTTTTCTTTTCATTTTGTTTCTTCTTGTCATGCTGTTCATGCTGCTTATGATTACTGAAGTTTAATTCAAGACTCAGTTCAGGTGCCACTAAAATTCTATAGCTATTTAGCTATATTAATATCTATTATTAATAACTATAATGTATAAGTATTATAATTAATAATTTCATGAAATTTATTAAAATTTGTATTGTGGTTTTCATACATTAGTAGGCTTTTACTTCTAATCAATTATGAACCTCTTTAGACCAGGGACTGTTATTATACATCTTTTTATTTTCCAATAGAGGTAAACATTTAAATGTTAGTTCAGTCATTTTAAAATATTTTAGAATCTATGCCGAAGACATAACATGCCAAAATTATTTTGAGTTTATTCTTATTATTCTTTAAATAACATAATAAGATAATCAGCCTAGAGCTGCCTTAAAATATTTGTTAAACCTTTATTTACAGTTGACACTAAATCACTGCAAATGGTGATTGCAGCCATGAAATTAAAAGACGCTTACTCCTTGGAAGGAAAGTTATGACCAACCTAGACAGTATATTAAAAAGCAGAGACATTACTTTGTCAACAAAGGTCCATCTAGTCAAGGCTATGGTTTTTCCACTAATTGATGCTTTTGAACTGTGGTGTTGGAGAAGACTCTTGAGAGTCCGTTGGACTGCAAGGAGATCCAACCAGTCCATCCTAAAGGAGATCAGTCCTGAGTGTTCATTGGAAGGACTGATGTTGAAGCTGAAACTCCAGTACTTTGGCCACCTGATGCGAAGAACCGACTCATTTTAAAAGACCCTAATATGACTATTGTAATTGTTTTGGAGTACCATAAACTGTGCCTATGTAAAATGCAAACTTAATTGATAAATAGTTTGTGTTCTGACTACTGTATGATCAGCTATTGCCAGCATCTCTCCCTCTTCTGGGGCTTCCTTATTCCCTAATATATAATATAAGATTAAAATTAGACCAAATAAAAACCTTACAGTGGTCTCAAAGAATTCAAGTGAAAGAAACAGTCGTATATCTCATACAGTAAATCAAAGGTTAGAAATGATTTAGCTTAGTGAGGAAAACATATCAAAATCCAAGATAGACTGGAAACTAGGCATCTTGCACCAAACAGCCAAGCTGCGAATGCAAATAAAAAGTACTTGAAGACAATTAAAAGTGCTCCTCCAGTGAACACATGAATGTGCTTCCATGCTGAGTCGCTTCAGCTGTGTCCGACTCTTTGTAACTCTGTAGACTGTAGTCTGCCGGGCTCCCCTGCCCATGGGATTCTCCAGGCAAGAATATTGGAGTGGGTTGTCATGCCCTCCTCCAGGGGAATACATGAATGATAAAACAAAGAATCTTACTGCTGATATGGAGAAAGTTGTAGCGGTCTGAACAGAAAATCAAACCAGTCAGGATAGTCTCTTAAACCTGCATTAGAACAAAGTCCTAAGTCTCTTCAGTCTATGAAGGCTGAGAGAGTGGGGAAGTTGCAGAAGAAAAGTCTGAAGCTAGCAGAGGTTTGTTCATGAGGTTTACAGAGAGATGCCATCTCCCCAACATAAAGGGCAAGTTGAAGTAGCAAATGCTGATGTAGAAACTGCAGCAAGTTATCCAGAAGATGTAGCTAAGATAGCTAATGAAGTTGCCTACTCTAAACAACACATTTTCAACATAGACAAAACAGCCTTCTTGGAAAAGTTTTCCATCTATGATTTTTTTTAGAGAGGAGAAGTCAATGCCTGGCTTCAAAGCTTCAGAGCAGAAGCTCCCTGTCTTCTTAGTGGCTAATGTAACTGGTGACTTTAAGTTGAAGTCAGTGCTCATTTACCATTCTGAAAATCCTAAGGCCCCTGAGAATTATACTAAATCTACTCTACCTGTGCTACGTAAATGGGACAGCAAAACCTGGATGATAGCACATTTGTTTAAAACATGGTCTATGGAATATTTTTAAAAATATTTTTTGATGCTGACCATTATTAAAGTCTTTATTAAATTTGTTATAGTATTGTTTCTATTTTATTTTATTTTATTTTTGTCCACAAGGCATGTGGAATTTTAGTTCCCTGACCAGGGATTGAACACGCACCCTGCATTGGAAGGTGAAGTCTTAACTACTGTACCACCAGGGAAGTACCTATGGGATATTTTAAACCCACTAATCAGACACTGTTGCTGTTCGGTCACAGGCATATCTCACTCTTTGCGACCCCATGGACTGTAGCCCATCAGACTTCCCTGTCCTTCATCAAGCTCATGTCCAGTGATGCCATCCATCCAGTATTCAGAAATACTGCTCAGGAAGAAAGTTCCTTTTAAAGCGTTACTGCTCATTGACAATACACCTTGGTCACCCAAGAGCTCTGATGGAGATGTGTAATGATATTAATGTTGGTTTCATGCTTGATAATACAACATTCATTCTGCAGCCCATAGGTCAAGGAATAATTTTGACTTTCAAGTCTTATAATTTAAAAATACATTTTATAAAGCTATAGCTGTCATAGACAGTGATTCCTCTGATGGATCTCAGCAAAGTCGATTGAAAACATTTTGAGAAGGATTTACCATTCTAGATGCCATTGAGAACGTTTCTAATTCATGCAAAGCAATCAAAATTAGCAAAAGTTTGGAAAAAGTTGATTCCAGCCCTCATGGATGGCTTTGAGGAGTTCAAGACTTCAGTGGAGGAAGTAACTGCAGATGTGGTGGAAATAGCAAGAGAATTACAATTAGAAGTGGAGACAGAATATGTGATTGAAGTGCTGCATCTCTTGGTAAAACTTTAATGGATGAAGAGTTGCTTCTTATGCTTGAGAAGAGAAAGTGATTTTTTAAGATAAAATCAACTCCTGGTGAAGATGCTATTAAGATTATTGAAATGACAAACAAAGGATTTTCAATATTGCATAAATCTTAGTTGATAAAGCAGTGGCAGGATTTGAGAGGATGGACTGCAATTTTGAAAGTTAATGCCACCAATAGCATATGACTGTGTGGATCACAACAAACTGGAAAGTTCTTCAAGAGATGGGCATACCAGACCACCTGATACGCTTCCTGAGAAATCTGTATGCAGGTCAAGAAGCAACAGTTAGAATGAGGCATGAACAACAGACTGGTTCAAAATCAGGAAAAAAGTACATCAAGGCTGTATACTGTCACCCTGCTTATTTAACTTATATGCAGAGTACATAATGTGAAATGACAGGATGGATGA
The DNA here is from genome assembly GCF_042477335.2 of Ovis canadensis. NCBI lineage: Eukaryota > Metazoa > Chordata > Mammalia > Artiodactyla > Bovidae > Ovis > Ovis canadensis. The sequence goes on from NC_091252.1 coordinate 81,637,370, forward strand.
AGCACAAGCTGGAATCAAGATTGCCAGGAGAAATATCAATAACCTCAGATATCCAAATGACACCACCCTTATGGCTGAAAGTGAAGAAGAACTAAAGAGCCTCTTGATGAAAGTGAAAGATGACAGTGAAAAAGTCAGCTTAAAAGTCAACATTCAGAAAACTAAGATCATGGCATCCAGTCCCATCACTTCATGGCAAATAGATGGGAAAACAAATGAAACAGTGAGAGACTTTATTTTCTTGGGCTCCAAAATCACTGCAGATGGTGATTGCAGCCATGAAATTAAAAGACACTTACTCCTTGGAAGAAAAATTATGACCAACCTAGATAGCATATTGAAAAGCAAAGACATTACTTTGCCAACAAAGGTCTGTCTAGTCAAGGCTATGGTTTTTCCAGTAGTCATATATGGATGTGAGAGTTGGACTGTGAAGAAAGCCAAGCGCTGAAGAATTGATGCTTTTGAACTGTGGTGTTGGAGAAGACTCTTGGGAGTCCTTTGGACTGCAAGGAGATCCAACCAGTCAATCCTAAAGGAAATAAGTCCTGAATATTCACTGGAAGGAATCATGCTGAAGCTGAAACTCTAATATTTTGGCCACTTCATGGGAAGAATTGACTCATTTGAAAAGACCCTGATGCTGGGAAAGATTGAAGGTGTGAGGAGAAGGGGATGGCAGAGGATGAGATGGTTGGATGGCATCACTGACCCGATGGACATGAGTTTGAGTAAGTTCCAGGATTTGGTGATGGACAGGGAAACTTGGTGTGCTGCAGTCCATTGGGTCGCAAAGTCGGACCTGACTGAGCAACCGAACTGAACTGAACTGAAGAGAAATAGCATTGCATGCCACTGAAAAATCATACATAAAAGGAAGAATCAATTATGCAGCAAACTTCCTTCTGTTGAATGAAATATATTTTTTTGCATTCCATTTTTATCTCTTCTATTGACTTTTTGCTATGGCTATTTTTAAAGTATTGCTCTTGGGATTAAAATATGCACATTTAATTTGTCACAATTTACCTTAATTTAATTTTATATCAATTCCTGTATACTCTTAGAACCTTAAGACAGTATATTTCTATTTTTCCATGCCCCAGTTATTCATTTGTTATATAATCAAATCCTATGTATGTTATGACTTTATCCAAAACATTGTTGCTATTAGTATTTTTGTTATAATAGTCAATTGTTTCTTTAAGATATAAAAGATGTGCAAAAAAGCTTTATACAATTTTCCATTTTTTTCCATCTCTGGACATCTTTATTTGTATATATCCAAGTAATTTAATTATTTTTATTTCAGCCTCAAGAGCTTCACTTAACATTATTAGTGATTGAGGTCTGTTGATGACAAGTTCCCTCATCAATATAAAATAAATAACCCTTGTTCCACTTATTTAAAAGACCTTTAAGAGCTTTTAAATTTATTTTGTCCCACTTGCTTATTTTTTGGTTGTTGTTGTTGACTGTGCTTTGGTGTCATATCCAAAAACTCATTGTCAAGACAAATGTCAAGGAGCTTTCCTCCTATCTCTTCTTCTGGAATTTTACAGCTTCATATGATACATTTAAGTCTCTAACCCGTTCAGAATTAATTTTTGTGAGTGATATACATTAGAGTTCTAGTTTCATTCTTTTGCATGAAGATATCCAGTTTTCATAATACTGTTTATTGAAGAGACTACCCTTTCCCCATTATGTGTTATTGGGGTCCTTGTAAAAGATTAGTTGATGATATATGTGTGAATTTAAATCTGAGCTCTCAATTCTGCTCCAATATTCAATGAGTCTATTTTGATACCACACCATACTGATTGTTATAACTTCATAATATGGTTTGACATCAAAATACATGATGCCTTCAGCTTTGTACTTATTTATCAGGATTGGTTTAGCAATCTGGTGTCTGTTGTGTTTACATACAAATTTTAGAATTATTTTTCCTATTTCTATTAAAAATGCCAATGTAATTTTGACAGGGACTGCATTGAATCTGTATCACTTTTGGTGGTATGGGCATTTTAACAATATTAATTCTTCTAATCCATGAGCAGGAAATATCTTTCCATTTATTTGTGAAAAGATTCAAATAGCCAATAAGTATATGAAAGGGTGTTCAGCATCACTAATCATCAGAGAATTGCAAATCAAAACCACAGTGAGATATCACTTCATGCCTTTTAGGATGACTCTTATGACAAAGACAACAGATATCAAGGCAAGGATATGGAAGAAAGGGAACCATTAACCATTTGTTGGTGGGAATGTAAATTCATATAGTCACTATGTAAACAGTATAGAGTTTTCTCAAAAAAAAAAAAAAAAAGAAGAAGAAGAAGAATACAATATGATCCAGCAATCCCATTACCAGGTATGTATCTGAAAGAAAGAAAATCAATGCCTTGAAAAAATCTCCACCCCAATATGTATTGAAACATTATTTATAATATATAATATATGAAGACAGTGTGTCTATCAAAGGATGAAGGGATAAAAGAGATGTGGTACGTACATATACAGTGGATATTGTTTAGCCACAACAATGCAGGAAATCCTGCCGAAAACGGGGATGAATTTAGAGGACATTATGCTAAATGAAATTGGCAAGACAGAGAAAGACAAATGCTATATGATCTCACTTATGTGTGCATTGTTTAAAAGAAAAAAGTTGAACTCAGAGAGAGTAGAATGGTGATTATCAGAATAAATAAATTTAAAAGTTCTTAAAGGTCTTTTAGATAAGTGGAACAAGGGTTATTTATTTTATATTGAGGGTGGGCAGGGATGGAAAGATGCTGGTCAAAGTGTACAAGCTTTAGTTATAAGAGGGTAAGCTCTTGGGATAATTATAGGCATTATTAATACACACACACACAAAAGGTGACTCTTGGGATAATTATAGGCATTATTAATACCCACACACAAAAGGTGACTGACTATGTGAGGCGATGGATGTGTTAATTAATCTAATTGTGGTAATCATTTCACAAAGTATACATGTGTCAAACCATCACTGTATACTTTAAATACATACAATTTTATTTGTCAGTTATACATCAGTGAAGCTGAACAAGTTAAAAACAAAATAAATGCAATGTGTGATCCTAGATTAGGCCTGGGTTTAAAACAAACAGTTTAAAATGATGTAGTTGGGGAAATTTAAATTGCATTTCAAATTTATTATTTGCTAAAATGTCAATATTAAATTTTCTGATCATTGCATTTTGGTTACAAAGGCGAATGCTCTTATTTTCAGAGAGACATGATATTTATGGATAAAGTGTCATGATATCTGTAATCAACTCAATGAGTTTAGGGGGAAAACAGATAAAGCAAATGAGTCAGAATGCTGACAACTGGTGATTCTAGATGAAGAGCATTGGTATTGAAGGTTCATTGTACTATTTTTGCAACTCTTCTGTAAGTTTGAAATTTTTTTCAAAATAAAAGTTGGGAGAAAACAGCTTCAGTTTATCTTTTTATACTGGATATAGAAATCTATGATTTTTTTATTATTTATCTTCTACCTTGTGTTATTTTCTAATGATATTGACATGCTCATTCTTATTATTGTTCACCAATATATAATGGGTCTTTTCCCCTCTGGCTGTTTAAAGAGTTTCTCCTTTGTTTTGGTTTACAGCAATTTGATGTGACTAGACATGGTTTTCTTTTAGATAGATATGGTTTTCTTTGTATTTACCCTTTGTATTGTGTTGAGGTTCTTGGAAGTCTGAGTGAATGTTTTTCATGAAATTTGAGAATTTTCATTATTACTTATTCAAGTATGTTTTCCATTCTCATCTCTCTCATTTCCTTCTTGGACCTCAGTTACTTGCATATTAGATACTTTGGTATTATCTCACATTTCTCTGAAACTATTTCATTTATTTGTTTTGGTCTTCCTTCTCTCTGAGCTTTATAGTTCAGTTTCTATTGCTCTGTCTTCAAGTTCACTTTTTCCTCCCTGTTGCCATCATCTCTAATCTTCTGTTAAATTCATTCAATAAGTTTTCAAAATTCTAGTACTGCACTTTTAGTCCTAGAATTTACATTTGTTTCTTTTTTATAGTTTTCACTTCTCTTCTGAAATTCCTCTTGTGCTTTCTCATTATGTTCATCTTTTCTTTTAAATATTTTTAAGGTCTTTGTCTACAAACTCCAATATTGCTGTCATTTAAAGGTCTATATCTATTGACTCTTTTCTTCTGCTTATGAGTCAAATTTTCCCATTTCTGCACACACCTAGTATTTTCTGTTCTTTATTAATGTAAGCAGGTCAATATTAAACATTACCTTTTTAATTCAAATGTTGTTGAATTAAACAACAAAATTGTTGAAGGTCTGGATTTTGTCTTTGAGTTGCTCTATCAGCTAAGTAATTTACAGTTTTATTCTTTTAAGGCTTGCTTTCAGGCTTGACAATTTTGGATTGGGAAATTACTTGTTTTGTACAGTATAGCATCCCTGTGCATTGTAACATCCCTGTTCTCTACCCACTGGCTTCCAGTCATTCTCCCCTACCAAACATAACAAATACTGAGGTCTCAAACATTGCCAAAAATTCGCTGGTAAAGGGTCAAAAATTATGCTAGCTAAGAACCACTTATCTAGAGTAGCGATTTATATGGAATCAGAATAGTCTTCTATGTGAGCATTCAAAAGAATGCTCAGGATATTTAGTGAGGTATCTATACTTTGGCTAGTCAGAACTCTTAAGACTCCAGCACTGTGTGGTTTCAGTTCAGTTCATATCCCCCCAGTAGCCATATTTTGTCAGCCTCATGGAATCTTGCCTAGTGCATTTTCTGTTTGGTATTCAGGAGGATTTCTTTGCAGATTTGTGGAGCTCCATCTCAATGCAGCTCCCTCATCTATGTTACTCTGCCTTGCAGATTCCATCAGCACCTGCTATCCTGAATTTTAAATTTTATTTCTTCCACTCACCAAGACATCAGCTCTCTGGGTTCTACTGCCCAGTGCAGTGATTTGCATAATGATTCCAGACAGGAAACTGACATTATTGTGGAGATTGTCTTATGTGGCTCCATGTCTCAATGACTATATCCCTGAGCTATCTTCTATCCTATGCTTGAAAACAGTTGCTATGTATATTTGTCCAGTTTTATTATTGTTTACAGTGAGAACTTAACACAGGATGACTATTAATCTTTCACAATTTGTTCTCATAGCTGTCACTCTCTGGAACCTGAATATTTCTAGTTTGCTAACATGGTCTCAAGGGCTTTTCTATTTGTTTGTTTGTTGTCAGGTTGACAAAGCGTCATACCATGTCACTGACAGTGTTTCTTTGCCAGCCTTATTATATTAATAGCTATATCCCTTGATATACTCAGGGAATCATGGACCCTGGATTATATGATTTCTGTTTCTTGAACACATGAACATTTTCTATGTAATGGACTGTATCACTTCACCTTAATCTAACTCACTACTTCCTTTATATTTTTACACATTTATTTATTTTTTATTACCAACATCACTCATCTTTTTTTGCCTTTGGGAATTAACTTTACACTAAAAAAGCTACTTTATTGACTACAGTTATTTTATTAATTAACATTTGTAGATAGCACTCAATTTAAAAAATACAACAACAACAATCTTTGAAAGAATTAGTGTCTGAATGAGTATTGTTTTCCTACATTACTTTTGCTTATGATTTTTTTAATCTATCTTTTGTGATTGTTAATTTCATCATAAGCCTAATACTCAGCCTCTTTTATGACTAGGGTAATATAAGTGAACTAAGCTATTTCATCATAAAGCAAATTCTCAGCTACTTTTTTATGACTAGTGTAATAGTGAGTGAAGTAATAAAAGGCTCAGGAACCAAGGTTCCAGCTACAGTCCAACTCCTGACTAGTTATATTACATTTAGCAATTTACTTAATACATTTGGTCTCAGCCTCCAAATCCTTAATGGGCCAGATGCTCTGAAATGTCCCTTTGAACTTCGAAATTCTATCTTGGAGGATCTTAAAGGCACCTGGAATATCTCTCTTGTCCCAAGCTAGCCAACTCAGACTCCAAAAGAAATTATACTTATTGAAAATGCCCTTTTACTACAGTCAGCAAAGGACAAAATGTGATAAGAAGGAAAGCAATTAGAAAATGTTTAAAGTGCTTTCATTTCATCTCAGTTCAGTTTAGTCACTCAGTTGTGTCTGACTCTGTGACCCAATGGACTGCAGCACACCAGGCCTCCCTGTCCATCACCAACTCCTGGACCCTGCTCAACCCCATGTCCACTGAGTCGGTGATGCCATCCAACCATCTCATCCTCTGTCATCTTCTCCTCCTGCCTTCAATCTTGCCCAGCAGCAGGGTCTTTTCCAAGGAGTCAGTTCTTTGCATCAGGTGGCCAAAGTATTGGAGTTTCAGCTTCAGCATCAGTTCTTCCAGTGAATATTCAGGACTGATTTCCTTTAGGACTGACTGGTTTGATCTTGTAGTCCAAGTGACTCTCAAGAGTCTTCTCTAACACCGCCATTCAAAAGCATCAATTCTTCAGCGCTCAGTTTTCTTTATGGTCCAACTCTCACATCTATACATGACCACTGGAAAAACCATAGCTTTGACTAAATGGACCTTTGTTGGCAAAGTAATGTCTCTGCTTTGTAATATGCTGTCTAGGTTTATCATAGCTTTAGTAATATAATTTTGTATTATAATTCAGGGGGCAGAATATGGTCTTATTTGTTTTTTTATGTTTCTGTGTACCTTATACATGGTAGATCTTGACTCTTTCACATTTTTATATGTCTGGAAAAGGAAAATGAAGGCTGAATCACTTCACATTACAAAAGAAATATGGCTTCAAAATATGACCTTTTCTGAGACTCTCATGGCACCTTCTGTCTATTTCATCTGGATTGTGAGTTGATCCCACTTTGGACCTACACTTATTCTTCACATGTAAAAAACTGGCCTTTGTTAATGTGTGCATCTGCCAACTGTGGGTTGAGTAGAGCTCTGTACTATGAATAAGAAATTGCCAAGATACAAATGTCTACACCAAAAGAGCTGATGTTTCAGTGGAGAGGATTGACAGGGTAGCCAATAATAATATATCCTGGTGATCACCACACAAGGTACTGGGGAATCAAGGCCAGAAGTCAAATTTAAGAAATTTGAAAGGATTTTTCATTTCAAGATTAGAGCTAAGAATACTTTAGGCACTGGCTTCTTTCTGGACTCAAATAGGCCAAGCTCTTTTCTGTCTCAGAGTTGTACCTGTGACTGGAGTACTCTTTCTCTGTATCTTCACTTGGTTGGCTTTTTCCATTATCCAAGTTTCAGCTCAAATATCACCTTCTTTAAGGCCTTCCCGGTTTGCCTCATCCACAGGAGTCTCATCTCTGTAATGCATGTACATGCTCAGCCATGTTTGATTCTTTGAGACCTATGGACTGTAACCTGCCAGGCTTCTCTTCCATGAAATTTTCCAGACAAGAATACTGGAGTAGATTGCCATTTCCTACTCCAGGGGATCTTCCTGACCCAGTGATCCAACCAATCTCTTGGGTTTCCTGAATTGGCAGGCAGATTCTTTACCACTGTGCCACCTGGAAAGCACATAATGTAATTAACCTAAAACTACTTTTCAACTATTTACAATTATCTACAAAACAGGCCTGGCATGCTGTGATTCATGGGGTCGCAAAGAGTCGGACATGACTGAGCGACTGAACTGAACTGAACAATTAATTTAGATAGATAACTGAGAGACGTGTTCACTTACCTCCTTTTCTGCACCAGAAAAGGTTATGTATTTCTGTCTCTTGACTTGGAGATCAGCCATATTATTTGCTTAGGCCAATGAAACTTTAGCAAAGTAACACCAGAAGAGATTTGAAGCTCCTTGCACTGTTGGGCTTGTTCTCTTGTGCTTCTGCCGTCACCACAAGGAGAGCTTTGACAAACAGCACAACTGCCTTACCCCTAGACCATGTCCATGATGAATACATAAGGAGCAGACTTGAGCAACAAGGCCAGCTTGAAGCAGAGCATCCCAGCAGAGTTGGGCCTAAATCAGTGAAACCCATCCCACTTGCAGACATATGAATGAGAGAAAAAGATTGCAGTTTTAAGCCCCTGATTTTTCAGGTGGTTCATTTTAATTTATGATTTACACCTACCAGCATGTAAAATTCAGCCAGGTACAAGTCCCAAAGTACATTTGAACTCTTGAGTTGAAAAATTTAAACATACAAGTGATTCTTGGTTTTGTGCCACTGGGTAGATAGAAGTTACTTAGGAAAATATCACACTTGATCTTTAGCCAAAAGGCCAAGAAGCGATGAGGAAAACATCAAATGGATGTTAGGCTAAAAAGGCACAAGAAGGTGGAATTTACAGCATTTTTATGCCAGAAAAGGGGCAGGTTCTGCTCTCAGTTGTCATATTTGCCTTGTAATTTAAAGTTAGTTTAGCATGTTATTGAAGAGCTTTGAGTTGGCCTGTGGTTTTCATCTCCTGTATTAAATCATGCATCCTTAGAAAAAGACTGGGATAAAATTATAGTAAAGCATATTTATTGGACACAAGTGATGACAGGCAGAGTTCCAAAAGTTCATCATTCATTTAAGACACTGTAAAGATATGAGATAGAGATATCAATCAGATTTAATAGATAAGAAAATTGAGATTCCAGTCCCTTAAGTGATTTGCCCAAGGTTACAAAGCTTCGAACCGGGGTCTCCTGAATTGCAGGCAGAGTCTTTACCATCTGAGCCACAGGGAAGGTCTTATAAAGCTAGATAGGGACATAGATGAAACTCCACTCAAGCAACATGGTTCCAGGATAGACACGCTTAACACAATGCAAACTTGGAGTATTTCTGGCCCATGACTCATATATTACTCACATATGATACAGACACATCTGGCTTCTCAGTACCGTTTCCTTCAAAAATTCCAAATAGCTCAAAATTGATTTTAAGTACTGCAGTTTTGGCAATTTAAGGTTTGCTAAGTGCAGGTGTTTTGAGTGGGTCTGCTCACACTGTCTCCATGTTCTGTTTGTTTGAGCTTCTGTCCATGAGGACAGGGAAGGCAGCAGATCAATTATCAGCACATTGGAGATGGGGATTTCGGGGCTCAGAGCCTCAAAGTGAGGTGGGTGGGGATGGCTTGAGAAATCTAATCATCATATATATAACCTCCTCTTCATAACTGATCAGGAAATGATTTAAAAATCATAGAATTATTATGGTAATAATGTGAACACAGAATTTTAGTAATAAAGGTGGCAATGACATATTTTTATTTTTAAAAAGGGAAAAAAATGGCTTCTCCAAAGGCATTACTTTCTTTAGTGGATACACACAAACATGCTAAGTCGCTTCAGCTGTGTCTGATTCTTTGTGACCCTCTCGCCTGTAGCTCACAAGGCTCCTCTGTTCAGGGATTCTCCAGGCAAGAGTACTGGAAGGGGTTGTAGATATGCATTGAAAATGTATGTAGATACTGGAAACTTTAGCTTCAGCTCATCTGCTTTTTGGGTCTTCACAGGTGGCTCAGTGGCAAAGAATCCACCTCCCAATACAAGAGATGCAGGAGACACAGGTTTGATTCCTGGGTGGAAAAGATCCCCTGGGGGTGGAAATGGCAAACCACCCCAGTATTCTTGCCTGGAGAATCCCATGGACAGAGGAGCCTGTTGGGCTACAGTCAACAGGGTCGTGAAGAATCAGACACGACTGAGCACATATGCACGCACACACAACCTGCCTTTTTCTTAGTGATGGATCAGCTCATGGGAACAAATACGATATAAAAGTCATGGTCCTGAGCACCTCACCTAATGAAAGGAAATTTTATAATTCACAATGCTTCTTTCAAATCGTTTCTTTTCCACTTTCCATAGTTATAAAATTTTATAGAGGAGATTTTCAAGTCATCTAGACAAATGTCTATTCAATTCTTGAATTTTATCTGATGGAAAATTTTTGTATTTCTGGGAAATAATCTATGTATCATGCATTTGCTTCACTATCTCAAATCTAACACATAAAGCAAACTCTTAACTTCTTTTTTCTTGACTTTCCCCATCACTGTTGATATCACTTCCATCTACCTGTTGCTCAAGTCAGAAAGAGCATTCATTCTTGTCCCACCCCTTTATCCTTCACATCTAGTTCATCACCCAGTATTTTTGACTCTGTTTCCAAATATCTCATGGATTTCTTTCTTAACATGCCCAGGTGTCTGCTTCGCTATCACAAATTGAGTCCCAGGCGCCATAATGTATCATCCATACTGATCCAATAGCCTCTCACTAATTTCTCTGGTTCTGTCCCCACAGCTTTTTAATCTGTATACCTACAAGTCAGAGTGTTTTTTCTCCCCTTCAGCGTAAATCAAATATTTTACTCTCTTATGTAAAACCCTCTGTCCTTCAATAGCTTCATGCTGCATTTAGAAATAGCTATAAACTTGAGCTCTGCATCCTCTGCTAGTCTCATCTCTTTGTACAGTGCTCACCTATGATGACCTTCTTTGATTGCATTCTATATTATTCCCATTACCACTATAAGTTGTTTAAGAATTAGTTGATATAATTCTGTGTATTTATTTTAGACTTGATCCTTTGTTAGAATTTGAGAGCAGGGCTCATATTATTTTATTCAATGGCTCATAACACAATATAATACCTGGAAAATATGCTATGTGTATTTAATATTTTAAATATATGCTGAACAAAATCTGTATTTAGAGAATTCTAACCTATACAAAGTTATCCTTTTATAGCTTTAGGAGGTATAAACTAAGTTATATTCTTTCATATAGTTATAGATTGTTGTATCCATTTTAATGTGTCTTTGCTCTCACAACCAAATCAACATTGCATTAATCAATGTCTCTTGTGAAAATATTGAGTTTAAGTTGTTTTAGATGTTAAAAATTCTGTACATTCTAATTATTTTAAAAAGTCATTGTCATCTAAATTTCCAAATTTCTAAAAGTTGCCTAGTCTGAGAAAAGTCAATATATACAAAAATACAAAATGAAAAAGAGCTTAATGAATATGTCTTTTAAAAAATTTACCAGTTGACACTTTGCTTTAAAAGAGCTTTACATTTAAATATCATGCTACTTCAAGATAGCATCTCTATTTGCTTATATTTTGGAAACTTAATTTAAGGATAACTTTTTAGGATTTTATATATAAAATAAATCAAAGTACTCCAGTTTTATTACTACAGTAAATTCAAGTTCTTAAGTGAATCATTGAAATATTTGTAAGAATGAATATTTTGATTTTGCCAATGTGTCAGCTTTCAGTTAAGTTTTCAATGAGGTGACTGAGGGGACTTCATGTTTAGATATAAAGAAGGAACAGAAAGATTGGAAAGCTCAGTTGTTAACAAGTCTTTGCTGGAAGGGATTTAAAAATTGGATTTTAACAACCAAACTCAACTGACATTGATGGCCTCTGCTAGTTACAAAAAACATAATGAAAAAATGTCCTGGCAGAATGTACTCTTCCTGGAAAAAAAGCCCCAAACTGACAGCCTCTTGTATAGATTTATGAAAAATAGTAAAGAACCTCAAATGAAACTAATGTTAAATGGCAAGCATATTATCTCTCTAGGGGAAAATGTAATGAAAATAAAATGTTTCAGTGTTGTATTAACATTAAGTGAAATGGTGAAGTGAATGATTTTTCTTTATATTTGATTAACATGGACAGGCAGTCCAATAATTTAATGCAGAAGAAAAAGAATACAGCATCAGAAACTTTTAGGAAAAATTTTGCTGAAATAATCTAGATTATCATTTTAATTTGGTATAAAGCCACTGGCTGTTGGCCAAGAGAAGAGTTTCTTTTTAATGAAAAGAGCAGTTTTCTGCAATAATAAAGTCTTAACGTTTCTTCCCAGGATTTTGGCTGGAGCTCTATGTAACCAGTCCAGTACAATCCCCTTTGGCTTATTCTACTCTTTATTACTTCATTTAACCATTTTGGCATTAAATTATTTTATCACATTTCAAGAGGATCTTAAAGTATACATACAAAATCACGTACTTCAATTAGCTTGACTTGTGGTGTAGTAGTGTAGGTCTTAAGGTACACATACAAAATCACATTGCTTCAGTTAACTCAGCTTATAAATCAAACTGTTTACAACTATTTGTGTAAACTTTGATATTCTGACTTCTTTATTTTCTGTACTACCAGCTAAAATAGATTTTATTGTACACTATCTCTAAAATACATTTTATTATGTTGCTCTTATTTGAAATTTACTCAATCTCCCACTGCACCTGGCATGAAATGTGAGCATCCTAGCCTAGTGTGCAACCCCTCTGATTATGTTGTCCCAGCCCATGATTACAGTATAATGTTGGCCTCTCAGCTTTATAACCTCTCCTAGAACCTTACCCAGCCATGTTTTTCCTTTACATAGCTTATCTATACTATCCATTCCTTCTGACTTGTATGTCCCCCAAGTTGTCTGGCTAGATGATTCATACTCTCGCTCCAAGACCCACCTTGATAGTAACCTCCTCTCACTTGCTTTCTGTGATAGGCAGAATAAACATTAATAAAATAAATAAAGTCCCTGTCCTATCCCTGGAACCTATGAGTATATGACTTAACATGTCTAAAGGAACTTTGCAGATGTTGTTAAGTTGAGGATCTTGAGATAGATTATTCTGGTTTGTCTGAGTGATTTAACTGGGTTTCTAGAAGTGGTCTGTGAAAGAGCTTCATGTCTAATGGGACAAATATCCTTGACATACACAAGAAATCCACAAGATTTTTGAGTTTGTCCTAGTAGCTCAGACAGTAAAGCATCTGATGCAGGGGCAGGAGACCCGAGTTCAGCCCCTGGGTTGAGACGATCCCCTGGAGAAGGCAATGGCAACACACTCCAGTATTCTTGCCTGGAGAATACCACGGACAGAGGAACCTCACAGGTTGCAGTCCATGGGCTTGCAAAAAGTCGTACAGGACTGAGTGATTAATAATTTCACTTTCAACTGACATGAAATACTGACATCTTTGACTAAAAGAGACAAAGAGAGTAAAAAGTGAAAGAAAATTGCCAAGGTGACAAAATTTGACAGGTAGGAAATAGGCAGATCAATTTTTCCAGCTGCAAACAAGTGCTGTACTTCATACAAAAGGAAGGATATCTCTGAGGGCAAAGAGCTTCAAGACAAGAAGACAGAACCTTGAACCACCGAGGATTACTCTTAGGCCTTGAGACCTGTGTGGTTTACCAGCTAGATTTTGAATTTGCTTTTCCTTCCATTTTCTTTCTCTCTCTACTTTTTTTAAAATGGGAATGGTTATGACTGGTACTCCATGTGTGTCCCACTATTGTATTTTGGGAGCAGATAACTTGTTTTCTAATTTCACAGGTTTATAGATGGCAGAGGAATTTTGCCCCAGAATGGAGCAGTTCCTATTCATACCTGATTTAGATGACTTAAATGACCAGAACTGGGAATTTTGAGCTGATGAGATTTATATGAGATTTTGGACTTAAGTTGATGCTGTTAATGGGCTGAAACTTTTAGAGATGCTAGAATGGAGTGGATAATTTTACATGTGGGTTGATGTGAAGTTTCATTAATATGTACCAGAAGGCAGGTTGTGTTAGACAGAATAATGGCCCCCTAATAACACCTACATCTAAATCTCCTAAACCTGTGAACACATTATGTCACATGGCAAAGGGTAATTAATATTTCACATGGAATTAAAGTTGCTAATCAGATGAATTTAATATCAGATTTTTGCCTTACATCACTCTTTCTCTAATATTAAAATTATATTACATCATTTCTTTGTTTATGTTTATTTGGTGTGCTGTTGCACATCTTTTTATTTTGAATTTTTTAAAAAAATTTATTTTAGGTGAATCTGTGTTATTTAACATAATTTTAATTCTTTCTTTGGAATTCAGTTTAATATATTATTTTTATTATAATCTGTGGGTTCAGTCAATATTCCTTTAATTGAAATGACAAATATATTTAGTCCAATTTATGCCATGTTATTATGTTGTCATTTTATACTTTTTAAATCCTCTCACTGGGTGTTTTCTTTGCTTTGATTTTTTTAGTGTGGGTGTGTGTATGTGGGTGTGCATGTGCAGTTCTGATATTTAGGAAAGTTTCCATCATTATTTTAAGAGTTGATTTTGGTTTTATTTCTAAAGTTTAATTATATTTTCAAGTGTGACCTATATATAAAAGAACATATGAGATGTGGACAGCTCAGTATTGTTGCCAAGTTGAGGAAATTGAATGTCCTAGCACCTACAAAGTCCCCTTATACCCTCTCCAATTTTTTACCACATTTCTAAATATAACTATGATTCTGACTTTTAGGATCATAGATCATTTTTGATTATTTGGAATTGTACATAATATGAATTATATAGAATTTATTCTTTTATGTTCTTTTGTTCACAGTTATGTTTATGAGATCCATCTGTGTTATTGCACATAGAATAGTTGGCTTATTCCCATTGCTCTGTGGGATTCACTTGTACAGCTCTAATAGCATTTATTTCCTTTACTTTTGATGGACATTTAGGATGATTATAGCTCTTGACTCTTAGAGACACTTTGTTGAGAACATTCTTGTTCCTTTCTTATGATGCACATATGTATACACTTGAGTGTGTAACTGTGAGTAAATTCTTTTGCATAGTTTACAAATATGTTCAAGTATAAGATTTTATGTGTAATTTCCTGATAGCTTTTATCAATAAAAGTATTTTTTCTCGATTCCATTTTCTGTTTATGTGTGCATTTTAAATCTGGAACAAATATTAAGCTTTATGCAATAAATTTTTCAACATCTATTTAGATAATAATATGAATTTTCTCCCTATATCTGTTATTATGGTGTATTACACTGATTGCTTTCCAAAACTTAAGCCATCTCTAATAAATCAGATAACCAAGATGTAATGAAAAAAATTCTTAGAAACATACAAGCTACTGGAATTGACTCAAAAAGAAATATAAAATCTGAACAAACCTATAGTAAGTAAAGAAATTAAATCAGTAGTCAAAACTACCTAACAAAGAAAAGTCTGGGACAGCATGGCTTAACTTATGAATTCTACCAATCCTTTAAAAAAGAATTAACACCAAATCCTTCTCAAAACTCTTCTGAAATTGAATGAATTTCTAACATTCTATGAGACCAGAATTAACATGATGTGAATTTAGTTGTAGTTACTAATATGCTTCCTCTTCATGAATCACAGCCTTGTTATGACGAAGGGGCTTGTGTAACTCAGTGGAGCTATGAGCCATGCCATGCAGGGCCAGCCAACATGGGTAGGTCATAATTTGTAGTTTTGACAAAATGTGGTCCACTGGAGGAGGAAATGACAACCCACTCCAGTATTCTCACCTGGAGAACTCCAGGGAAAATATGAAAAGGCAAAAAGATATGATGCTAGAAGAGAGCCCCCAGGTCAGAAGGTATCCAATATGTTACTGGGGAAGAGGGGAGGGCAATTACTAATGGCTCCAGTAAGAATGAAGTGGCTGAGCTAAAGCAGAAATGATGCTCAACTGTGGTTGTGTCTAGTGTTAAAAGTAAAGTCTGACACTGTATTCATTGGTAGGACTGTTGCTGAAGTTGAAGCTCCAATACTTTGGCCACCTGATGCCAAGAGCTGACTCAATGGAAAAGACTCTGATTCTTGGAAAGATTGAAGGCAAAAGGAGAAGGGCATGGTAGAGAATGAGACGGTTACATAGCATCACCAACTCAATGGACATGAATTTGAGCAAACTTTGGGAGATGATGGAGGGAAGAGGAGCTTGGCATGCTCTGTACATGATGTGCTCTGTACATGGGGTCATGGAGAGTTGGATGCAACTGAACAACAACACTGATGTATTTGGAATTAGTGCCATCACTTTGTTTTATGCTTGCTATTTGTCCTACCTTTCCAATGTTCTCCCTTGATCCCACTTTTCTGCCTTCTATTAGATTGCTTAGGAGTTGATTTTTTTGAAAGAGTATTGAATCCTGTTTCTAGGCTTCCCAGGTGGCACTAGTGGTAAAGAATCTGCCTGCCAATGCAAGAGATGTAAGAGACACACTTTCCATCCCTGGGTCGGGAAGATCCCCTGGAGGAGGGCATGGCAACCCACTCCAGTATTCTTGCCTGGAGAATCCCATGGACAGAGGAGCCTCATTGGGCTATGGTTCACAGGGCCACAAAGAGTCGGACACAAGTGAAACATCTTAGCATTCATGCAATCTTGTTTCTATCATTTTCCTCAGAATAGGATCTTTGACTCTTTTGCTTTCAATCATTTCATGTCATCACACTTTTTAGAATTTCTAATAGCATCAAGATAGGTTTTTAAATATAGTTTTAGAATAACTGTCTTTTAAAAGGAAAATTTAATGTGTATTTAATGTAAATTTAGTATTCTTGGGGTGTGTGTGTGTGTGTGTGTGTGTGTGCGCGCGCGTGCGTATATGTGTGTTATGAGCTGATCTCGGTAGGTTTATTTTTTTTGATGAGGATTCAGAGTTCCCTACATTTTGAAAGGATCTTTAAATGTTGACTTCCCATGGCATTCCATTTGGAGTCTAAGGGTTTTAAATAATCTTAGGCAGTTTTATGATAATTTCTGTGCTTCTGGCTCCTGTACCATACAGGCTGTGTAAATTTAGACATCACACATGTACAATGTGACTTTTCCCCGTTGTGTTTTCAATTGTAGGCCCTGGACTGATCTGAAGTCTCCTCAGTCTGGTGTGCAAAACTTTCAGTCCCTCTGTGGGATTTTGCAGCCCATCAAAGCTAAGCTCCCAGCTTCATGCTAGGGTGTCAGCTTCAAACTCTAACTTGCATGGTTCAGGAAACAATCATTCACATCACCAAATGGATGTTGGAAACGACGTTCAGTTCCCTCATTTACAGAGGCCAAATCCTATGGACTGCTCATTACCCCATGTGTATCATTCAGCTTTGATTCTTCTCATCATTTCTAGCATCTGAGAATTACTTTTTGCTTTTTGGTTTCATTTTATTGTGTATTTCTAGATAATTGCAGTAAGACAAATATCCATATCAAATTAGTTGACCACATTGAATGGAATTTTAGCAATTAAATTAAAAAAAAACTAATGATAAAAAAATGTGTCATAGTTTGAAAAACCTAGGGTGAATTAGTAAGTCATATAGCTATTGATTCAAATTTGGTAAGAACATTCTTTCCTTCACATTGTAGAATCTAGAAACTTTAAATAAGGATAATTTGCCCTGGTCTGTTAAAAGAATTCATTACTGAAGTTACTAAACCATTGGACTTGCTTCTGAAAAGCCACAAATTGGTGTGCTTTGACCCTTTGTTCAAGTAAGAAAAATAGATCCTTTTTTCAAAAAGATCTGCAAGAGATCCTGACAGCATGGTTTTAGCTCAGACTATATGAAAGCAGCGCTGGAAAACTAGCCCTCTATATGTGTACTGCTCACTTTCCCAACAATGTGGACTTCCTATGTTCATTTCTTAGTCCTTCTTTCTCCCTTCCTCCCTCTCTTTTGTTCTTTTTTTCCTTCCACAAATATTTACTGAGGACACAAAGTTACACTACCTGTAGCACTGAAAATTATTCTTGTTGCCTGAGGTGTCTCATCTGGGAATTCCATTCTAGTCATCCCATGACCCTGCAACTCAAGAAACAGCCTATCCAAAAACAACTGCTGAGAGTAACCCAAAATCTTCATAACTCATTCATTCTTTCCTTCCACTTTATAAACTTCTCACTCATTATTATTTATTACACCTATTTCTCTGCCTCCGTGTATACTCATGTGTCCTTTCCCATGTGCTATTACATCAAATGTGATTGGAGTATCCATTACCTTCCATCAGGGAATATTTCTTTTTTCTTTCCTCCACAGATGTGTGCATAGCTCTTGTTTCAGCCCATAGTTTCTAAGCAGACAACAACCCCAGGATGGCTTTAGAAACAGGGGCCACTATAAATAAATGGTAATGAAAATATTAGTGATGTGAGGGAACCTGTTGGATAAGCTGACTCTTAACTCCAGTAACGTAAGAAACCAATGTTCCAGATTCCAGTCAAATCTTGCAGAATTGAAGTTACAAATGGCTCTGTTCTGATCTAGTCCCCTGGAATCCTATTGCCAATAGCTTGTGGTAACACAAGTCAGTTTTGGAGCCATACTGAGATTCCACAGAACATGATTCTAAGATTCTTCTGGAGGCACTTGGGATAGCTCTGTGGTTTGAACAGTGGTGTATTTTTAGGCTCACAGTTACATAAAAAGACAGTGTTCTAGATGAGGTACTAATAGCAGCTACAACTTGCTCTAAATCCCTGATTTCTCCAGTTTTGCTCTCAGGAGTCACTCATCAGCCTAGGTAATCAAAATGAGACCACCTTCATATCAACTTTATTTCCTAATAAGGACTTAAGAAAACTGAAAATATGTAAAACTTTATGATATCTTAGACAGTAGCAAATATGTGTTGTTGCTTTTCAGTTGCTAAATCATGTCCGACTCTTTGAGACCCCATGGACTGCAGCACACCAGGCTTTCCTGTCCTCCACTGTCTCCTGGAGTTTGCTCAGGTTCATGTCCATTGAGTCAGTGATGCTATCCAACCGTCTCATCCTCTGCTTCCCTCTTCTCCTATATAGCAAGTATATAGTAGACAGCTGAAGAACAAAAAATATCTATTCATGTCTCTTCTGATCTGATAAATGGAAAGATTTTGAGCCTACATTTTCTGTGGCAAGTGGGTGGCATTCAGTCACAGCTGCTTGCTCCTACCTTAGGACCTTTGTGCCAACTACCTAAAGCCTTCTTCCCCTCTGGTCTTCACACAGCTCAGATCTCAGCATAAGGGTTGTCTCTTCAGAGATGTTTCCTTGGCCACCCAATGCTTTCTCTGCCTACCCAAAGTAAAATGGTGACCTCTTCATTCATATCATATGATTCTTCAAAAATTCTCTGCCTAAACGGCATCACCACATGATAATTTTTTGTTATTCTTCGTCATTTGAGTATCCTTTTTCTCCCTCACTCCACACATGAATTTATATTCCTAGTAATATTTATTGGATAACAGATATAAATTCTGTCTTATTGATTACAGGGTATTTCTTATTTCTAGAAATATTCTTGCTGTAGTTCTTGGAGGAGGTGAAGTCATTTAGAAATAGTCTGGGGGTTGGGAATGGTTGTGAGGGGCTCTTTTGGACCTTGCTTCTAAACTTCGGTAAACGAGACCAGAATAACGTTTAGTCTACAGCAAATTTTCTGTTAACTACTGAGGCAAGAACTTTCTTAGTTCTTTAGGCGACTCCATGTGAACCATGATGTGTTCTATTCTAGCTACTGAGAATAGTTACTATTCCCAACTCTGTGTGACCTCCAGGCACTATTCCCTCCAATCCTTTTGGTTGTTTCTTTGGCCTTAGGTAATTTCATCCCATGCACAGGCTTTCTAATACCCAACAGAATGCTTTTGGGGAAAGCACTGCAGAGTGTTCTATCCCAACAACTCTCCCTTCTCAGTACTTTGCTCTGTGAACTCTGGCCATGTTGGTTCCCCTGACTCCCAGCTCTTTCCACTTAACTCAGTGACTCCCCTGGACTGTGCATGAGTCCATTCCTTTCCCCTCCCCATCTCCCTCTGTGATTTGGACACCTCCAGGCAGTAAGACCAAACAATTGTAGGGCTCATCTCATTGGTGTTCACTTTCCAGAGACCACTGTCCTTCATAATCCAACGTAAAAATGTCTTGAGAGCCATTGTTTTATATATTTGGTCCAATGTTTTGGGTTTTTCCGACGTAAGAGTAGATTTGCTACTTGTTACTCCAGTGTGGCAAGAAGTAGGAGCCCCACATATGAATTTAAATTTAAATTTAATTTGAAGAATAAGAACATTTCTGGTTTTATTAATTAATGTTCTCTCAGGATCTGATAGTGCTTGACACTAACTAGGATATCACAAATATTTATTAAATGAAATAATGCAACTGATTTGAATCAGTTAATATTAAAAGATCTGAATTTATGTTTCAATGAATCCAAATGTACTCTAAATGAACTACTGTATGTGGAATGTAAAATTGAAAGTACTCTGTAAATATATACTTTGTTTTAATTTTCTTATATTATTGGATTGGAATGATTTACTAAATTATAGACATAACTCAACTTATTACTATATCATTAAGAACTTGAAGGTGAGGGACCTAAAGCATTCACAGATACACATCTGACTATAGTGTAAAATCGGCAAATATACTGCTCAAATTCAAATAATTGCAAATATAAACTATTAATCTGTTTTAAAATTCATAGTATTTATTAAAAGTATTTTGGTCTGTCCTGGGGATGTTTTGTACTTTTTGATGCTTCTTAGCATGTGATTATCTATCCTTGAGAAAGAAAAAAGTAAAGTGATTCAAATATACAAACCATGTAACAATAACTTTCATAAAAAATAACTTTTTATTTACAAAATAATAGCATTTAATTTCAATTATGGATATTTTAGAACTAAACAATAATCATTTAAATAACCTTTAGCTCATCTAACAGGTCGGAAGTTCAGAACTAATCCTGAATTTCAGAGAAAATGTCACACATATTGTAGTTAGTGGCTGGTAAATTAACAACTGACTTCCCTGTTGGCTCAGATGGTTAAGAGTCTGCCAGCAGTGCAGGAAACGCTGGTTTGATCCTGGGTTGGGAAGATCCAGGATGACAGCCCACACCAGTATTCTTACCTGGAGAATTCCGTGGACAGAGGAGCCTGCCAGGCTATAGTGCGTGGTTTCGCGAAGAGTCGGACACGAGTAAGTGACTAACATTTCCACTTTCTTCTCTTAAAAAAATTGAAACAAAGTAAAACAATAAAGTCTTGATTTGTAGTGGTTGCCCATTGTTAAGGGTTGAACTGTGCCTTCTTAAAAGATTTGTTGAGTAGGTTGAATTCTAATCCTTAATACCCCAGAATGTGTCCTTATTTAGGAATAGAGTTGTTGCAAGTGTGTAGTGATGGTGAATTTATACTGGAACAGGAAGAGAAGGGGACGACAGAGGATGAGATGGTTGGATGGCATCATGACTCAGTGGACATGGGTTTGGGTGGACTCTGGGAGTTGGTGATGGACAGGGATGCCTGGCGTGCTACGGTTCATGGGGTTGCAAAGATTCAGACATGACTGAGAGACTGAACTGAACTGAACTGAGAGTAGCCTTTCGTACAATATAACTGATGACTTTATAAGTGGAGAAGAGACACAGAAGCACAGACACGCATAGGGGAATAGCAGAGGAAGGGATCGCAATGCTGCAGTTGCAAGCTAAGGCATGCCACGGATTGATGGTGATTGCCAGAAACTCAGAAGAAACAAGAAAGGATTCTACCTAGAGTTTCAGAGGAAGCATGGCTACAGGGGACAGTGATTTCAGACTTCTAGCTTCCAGAACTCTGAGAGAATATATTTCCGTTGTTTTAAGCCACTTAATTTACAGTACTTTCTTATGGAGTCTGAAATATGCATGAAGTAAGTACTTTCATTATGGCCAATTTCAACCTAGTGACATGAAGTCATTTAGTCCAGATCTAGGAAAAGATGTTGACAGTGGGTTCCTGCCAGCTGGGATGAGTAACCTCTAGCATACCACTGATCATAGCATTTTCTATGGATTCTTGAATATAAATTAGTTCACAGAGGCTTTTATCCATTAATCCATTTAGCAAATGTATAATGAACACTACTATGAACCAAGAACTAGTTTAAATTCTGGGATTATATTGATACAAGTGAACAAAAAAGAAAAATAACCTCTCTGCCTATGTGGCACTTCCATTTTACTGGAAGGACATAGAAAATATATTTATATGGTATGTCAGATAGTGATATTTTAAGGAGAAAAGGGGAATAGAAAAGAATGGAGAGAAAGATCCCAACTTTAAATAGGGAAAGACCTCTATGAGAATGTGATATATGAGCAGACTTGAAGAAAGAGGAACCTATGCAAATATTCAAGTTATGAGAATTCCAGAATTCCAGACAGAAACAAAGCTGGAGCAAAGATCCTAAGGCCAGGCTATATCTCTGGCTCATTGAAGAACAGCAAGGTGGCCAGTGTGGCTAGAATAGAATAAAAGGTAGACTTGTGGAAATGAGAAAGTTTAACAGGGCTCAGAATAATCAGGGTTTTTTAAGGTACTCTTTAAAAGGTTTGGGGTGAGATGAAAAGGCACTGGTTTGCTGTAAGCAGAGGAGTGCCAGGATCTGGTTTATGCTCTAATCAGAATCAGTCTGCCTTCTTATTGCATTCTTTTTCTAAATCTCTTGCCTCCCTTCAGTTGGTTCTTAACAATTATCTG
Source organism: Ovis canadensis (assembly GCF_042477335.2). Taxonomy (NCBI): domain Eukaryota; kingdom Metazoa; phylum Chordata; class Mammalia; order Artiodactyla; family Bovidae; genus Ovis; species Ovis canadensis. The sequence goes on from NC_091252.1 coordinate 81,659,789, forward strand.
GGAAACTGAAGCCTCTCACTCAAACAGCATAGGAGCCAAAAAAAGAAAGATTCAGCAGCAGTAACACTGCCAGGGACTTAAAACAGGGAACAAAGAATTGTTGTTTCATTCTGTAGAATTTTGCAAGCTTCCCAACAAAATGAAAAGACTCTGCTGACAGTCATGGCTTCATTTACTATAAGCATTGAGAGATGGTGTCCTTTTTTGGAACTGTTGCAATAGCAAAGTCTATATCTTAACATTTTCCAAAGCATAAAGGATAGAGAGATATTCTAGAACAGTTCTTCTCAAACTCTCTTCCTGTTTTTTAAGCCCCAATCTAGTATGGATTGTACTTTGATAAAATACAAAAAAGATAAATTGCTAAGAAATTAAATATAGCATCAGTTCAGTTCAGTTCAGTTGCTCAGTCGTGTCCGACTCTTTGCCACCCCATGAATTTCAGCACACCAGGCCTCCCTGTCCATCACCATCCCCTGGAGTTCACTCAGACTCATGTCCATCGAGTTCATGATGCCATCCAGCCATCTCATCCTCAGTCGTCCCCTTCTTCTCCTGCCCCCAATCCCTCCCAGCATCAGAGTCTTTTCCAATGAGTCAACTCTTCGCATGAGGTGGCCAAAGTACTGGAGTTTCAGCTTTAGCATCATTCCTTCCAAAGAACACCCAGGACTGATCTCCAATACAGCATAAAGACATGCAAATACAAGCCAGGCATATTAGATTAAATTCAACAGGCATAAAATATCATGTCAGTAAATATAATAAAATAAATTAGAAAATGAAGAATTACAGAAAAATTTGTTATTCATTGAAAGTGTGTGCCTAGATGACTAGTAGAGAAAATTACTATTATACTTGTAACTTTTAATATTCTATAATTATAAATAAACAAGAAGTTGTAAGCAAAGTAGAGACTCCATATGTTAAATTCTTATGTGCACACTTTGAACAAAACCCATGCATATCAATATTTAAAAATTTTAATGGTAAATGAGTTTATTAAATTATCTAATCTCAGTTGGATAAACAAAGATGCTTCCTTATGATTATGCATGTATAAACTGCTTCTTTATTTTTTATTTATTTTTACTTTATTTTGCTTTACAGTACTGTATTGGTTTTGCCATACGTTGACATGAATCAGTTACAGGTGTACATGAGTTCCCAATCCTGAACCCTCCTCCCACCTCCCACCCCATATCATCTCTCAGTGTGGAGATTACTTAAAAAATTGCAAATAGAACTGCCTTATGACCCAGCAATCCCACTGCTGGGCATACACACCGAGGAAACCAGAATTGAAAGAGAAACGTGTACCCCAATGTTCTTTATTTTGTTTTAATAAAATTCCTTGTAGAATAACCAGCCTCACAAAAGTCTATTGATTAAAATAGAATATGAAATTTTATAGCAATTTCAGCAAGTTTTGAATATTTTAAATTTTGGAATTGAGTAAAGTGAGTGATGTATTTTCAAAGGTCATTCTTAATCCTTTATCAGTAGCCAGTTCCAATAATTTACTCCATAATTTTTTGGTTCAATTTAAATTATCTTTTGTTGAAATATGTGAATTCTGGATACATTAATTTTTTACATGAAGATTTTTAAATGAATGATAACTTTGGTATTATTCCATCTGCTATGGACTGAATTGAATATCTGCAAATTCATCTCTTGGAGCCCTAACCTCTGATGTGACTCTATTTGGAGATAGGGCCTTTAGCGATTTAAGTAAGGTTAAATAAGGTCATAAGAGTGGAGCCCTGATCCAATAGGATTAGTGTCCTTGTTAGAAAAAGCACTGGAAAACTTGTTCCCTCTCACTGTGTCTCTGTTTATGCCAAGAAAAGTCCATGTGATTACATAGTCAGCAAGCCAGGAAGAGGGAGCTCAGCAAAACTGAATCCACTGGAACCTTGATCTTGGACTTCTATTTTCCAGAATTGTGAGAAAATTAATTTCTGTTGTTTAAGCCACCAGTCTCCAGCTATGATATTTTGTTAGGTAGTCCAAGGAGAATAGAGCAATCAAATTCATAGTGTTTGCTAACAATACTTTGCAGATGATAATATCAATCATTTTTTTACTCACTGATCATTATTTTAAAGTTAAAACTGTGATACAATGCAGGAGACCCAAGTTCGATTCCTGGGTATCAGAAAAATCAGAAAAATGTATCAGAAAAATTCCCTGGAGAAGGAAATGGAAACCCACTACAGTATTCTTGCCTGGAGAATTCCACGGACAGAAGAGCCTGGCGGGCTACAGTCCATGGGGTTGCAAAGAGTCAGACACGGCTGAGCGGCTAACATAGCAATCTACAAAAACACCTGTTCTTTACAGTTTCTAACTTTTAATTTTGCTCCTTAATCTTTGCTTTCCTTTGGAGAAATAATTGAATTATTGCTTTTCATAGAAATATAAAGGTTATTAAGTATATCCAAAGTATCAGTCAATATAGCAAGTCAGACTTTCCTATTAATATGTTTAAATGTCAAAACAAACCTTATTTTTTACCCTGAAGAAACAAAGTGCTTATTTTGCAGTTTAGACACTCCTGACACAATTTTTTTCTTCAGTACCAAAAATAGCAGTTTCTGGTCAGATTCCATACTATCATAACTGGCTGTGTGCGGAAAAAATAAAAAAATCTCCAGTTTGTAGTAGTTACTGGTTTACTTGAAGTATGTATCACCATTGTTGATGATTTTAGTCTATGAAGACAGCTTTCAGAAGAGAAATGCTAACAGTCAGTTCTGAGAAGCCAATATAGGTTCTTACATAACTCAAAATTTATGCTATGTCACAAGCGTTGTTTACTTCAGCTGACTTTTTTTTTAAATCAAGACTTTCTCAATGAGGGAAGCATTGCACTGATTTGCATTCTCTCACAAGGGACATAACCTAGGTAAGTACTTCCAAATATTTTCCTGATGCTGACAGTTGCAGCATCAGAACATACCTTTATATAAAGCATAAACTGTCAACCACATTTGTGGATAAAACAATTTTTCATATTTTATAAAATTTACAGCTACTTGTACTTCTCAGCCATAAAGCTGAAAGAGAATTTAAATCAGAACAAGAGATTTCTTTCTTCTAATTTGTATCATTTTCAAACCACACATATACTAAAAGAACTGCCACAAAAAAACAGTATTTGCACATTCATCAACTTACAGTGAAAGTATGCTTTGCCAGTTTTATTTATTCAGGGAGTTAGTCTTCCACATCATTAGGCAGTTTGGGAAATCATCCAGCTATGATGGTATCAGAAAGTAGACCCTGAATTACCTTCTTTACCAGAGTCATTGAACATTTCTAAGCAAATGCAGTCATTCACTAATGTCTTATCAACTATATACATAGATAACTTTTGGCAATTGCAAATGCCATTTCATATAAAACCCATGAAACATAATATTTATACATGGAATATTGAACATATGCTTTTATCAGATTTTGAATTTGAGGTACATTAACTAAACTAGCACAAGTTTCTTTTTCCTTCTTCACAATTTCATGGAAAGAAGATATGTTCTTACTTTAGATCTTAGTAACTCCACCATACAATTTTTTAATTTCCTTATTAAGTTGAGAACGTTCACCTTTTCACTTAAAGGAAGCATTTTATGCCTTCTCTTTGGTATATCTCAATTGCCAATATCACCACTCTTGGACTTTGAGGCTATTATTATTAATAAGTAAAATAAGGGTCACCTGAACACAAGTAATATCTCAGTAGTCAATCTGATAACTGAGACAAGATGGCTACTGAGTGACTAACAGGTAGGACATCCTGGAAAAAGCGTAATTCACACCTTGGGCTCAATGGAGCAGGACCTCCAGAGAGTTCATCATTCTGCTCAGGTGTTCAGCCATGTCTGTTTGCGACCCCATGGACTGTAGCCCACCAGGCTCCTCTGTCCATGGGATTTCCCAGGCAAGAATACTGGAGTAGGCTGCCATTTCCTCCTCCAGAGGATCGTCTGGACCCAGGGATCAAAACTGCATCTCTTTCATCTCCTACACTTGGCAGGAGGATTCGTTAGCACTAGCCCGAGAAGCCATGATACTCAGAACAGCATGCAATTTAAAACCTATAAATTGTTTATTTTTTGAATTTTTCATTTAATATTTTCAGACCATGTTTGACGGTAGAAAACTGAAACAAGGGAAAGCAAAACTAGAAAAGGGTGCTGGGGGGGTGGGGGTGGGGCGTGGGAGAGTGAGTACTACAAACAACTATTTTGATGATTTCACAAATTTGTTAGCTAAAATAGCTTCCCAAATAATACATTATGGTTTCAGCATTTCATCATCAATTAGGGATGAATTCAACATATAAGCCAACATATTTTCAGGTAAATTTCATTGGAACTCTTTTTGCCTTGTTTCTATGAAATCTTAATTGTCCACATTGTCCGCATTCAAATACAATTGCCACACTCAGCAAATTGTGTCTTTTCGTGTAAGAAAAAATTCTGGTAAAGCTTGTGAGACCACATACAACTGGAATTAAAGTAAATAATGAAAATTTTATTTCTCTGAAACAGAAAGTAATCTTATATGATAAGTCATAAAACAGTCAATTAAAATTTAATGTGGTTGTAAAAACAAACTGATAAAAATAAGTGTCTATTTATTCTCAGATTTTATATAATTTGGGGTTACATTTGGCAAAGTAACTTCAAAAGGCCACACATTGTAACTGAGTTCTACTGCATATGGCTGTGCACAGGCTGGAGTCACAGGCAATTCACCATATGAACTGGAAAAGGAAGTGGTTAAACCTTATTCAAAGATATGAGTCTACCCATCAGGTTCTTAGATCTTGCAACAATGCCGAACTGCTATAGGTTTTTCTAAATGCTTACTGTCAGTATCTCCTCATCAATTGGTAACAAATAGCTCATGAACTGGCACCAATATTTGGATCACACTGTGAGCAGCACTTTTGTAGGAAAGTCTTTCCCACACCTTGATACCGTTCAGTACATTGGTTACATCATGAGACTGATGATAAAGAACTGCTATATCTAGTAAGACCTCATCATGACCTATATATTGTGATAAGTATTTTATATGGATTATCTAGTTTAATTCTCACACAGCTCTTAATGGGGGTGACATCATTTTCATCCCCATTTTATAGGTGGAGTAACAGAGGCTGAGAAAGTTTAACTAACCAGTCCCTATTCTCACATTATGTCTTCATATTAGTTGAATGAGACAATCTATGATGCTACCTCAGTACTAGAATTTTAAGGAAGAAAAAAAGACCTATTTGTCCACAGTAGTTCCCCGCAGGCCCACCTTTCTTTCACACTGGCTTGAAACTGTCACTAATACATGAGAAATGGCCTTCAGAAGGTTTGAGAAGTTGCCTCCACATTTGCAAGGCTGTGTGCAATGTTTATCAGTAGACATCTTTGCCCTACATTTTTGCTAGGAGAAGAAGATAATTGCAAGTCTCCAGGTGGCAGATAATTCCAGGCTCAGGATGACAGAGGTGGGTTAGGGTCTTGGAGTGAAGGGTAGATGAGAAAATAAGGATACCTGATCTGACCTTGATCAGCTTCAGCTGCTTGAGAATTAATTCCTTTCATTCTTCCTCTTTTGTCTTTCGATATCTTCCAGTTTTCTCCCCTACCTTCTTTTTCTACTGAAACATCATAACTTTAGAAATAAGACTTCTGTTTGAATTCTAATTCCATCTGGACAGAACAGTAAAAAGTGACACTATCCCCTCATTCTCTTTTGCTTTTCAGCAGGCTGAGTGATCTCTAAATGCCTGTCCTAGATAATTAAATAAAGATACCTACATTTTTCTCAGTTCTTTAATCATGGCAATAACTAATTTTAAAACTAAATATAAACTAATTGTGACCCCTACCCCAGTTCTTGATTCATCAGCACTGTCAACTAAGCTTTCATCAGTTCAGTTCAGTCACTCAGTCGTGTCTGACTCTTTGCGACCCTGTGGACTGTAGCATGCCAGGCTTCCCTGTCCATCACAAAATCCCAGAGCTTACTCAAGTTCATGTCCATTGAGTCAGTGATGCCATCCAACCATCTCATCCTCTGTCATCCCCTTCTCCTCCTGGCTTCAATCTTTCCCAGCATCAGGGTATTTTCAGATGAGTCAGTTCTTCATATTAGGTGGCCAAATTATTTGAGTTTCAGCTTCAGCATCAGTCCTTCCAATGAATATTCAGGACTGGCTTCCTTTAGGATCCCTGGTTGGATTGCCTTGCCATCCAAGGGACTCTCAAGAGTCTTCAACACCACAGTTCAAAAGCATCAATTCTTCGGCGCTCAGCTCTCACATCCATACATGACCACTGGAAAAACCATAGCCTTGACTAGACGGACCTTTGTCAGCAAAGTAATGTCTCTGCTTTTTAATGCAATGTAATTAGCCTGTGTGTGCACGTGTGTGTACATGTCTATGTTTGTTTCTACAGTTTTTTTCTTTTTCTGGGAATTCTAGAACCAAAGAATCTTCACAAGTACCAACTTGTGTTGGTACTTCAACTCTAGTACTTTCTAGAACAACCTTTCTAAAGCAAATCTAATCATGCCACATTCCTGCTGAAAATCTGAGTTATTTCTCATCATCCTAAGTGAAAGTGAAGTCGCTCAGTCATGTCTGACTCTTTACAACCCCAGGGACTGTAGCCTATCAGGCTCCTCCATCCATGGGATTTTCCAGGCAAGAGTGCTGGAGTGGATTGCCATTTCCTTCTCCAGGGGATCTTCGCGACCCAGGAATCGAACCCGGTCTCCTGCACTGCAGGCAGATGCTTTACTGTCTGAGCCACCAGAGAAGCGGTGGCTTGAAGGATGATGCTTCTCATCATCCTAAACGAAACCCAAAACCCGTAACAAAGACGTTAGGGTTCTTCTAGATCTCATCCTTGCTTGTCCTATCTTTCCTTACCTTGTATGCTCTAAACTGAAAGCCTCACTGTTGTTTGACAGTTTTGTTGCCTTTTTAGCTGGTCCCTCTTCCAGTCTTCCCTTTTACCTGTGCAACTTCATCTCTTTCTTTAGGTCTCATCCTAGATGTTATTTCCCCTTGGGTTAAGTCTCCCTTGGCAAGACCCCTTTGCTCCTTCTCTGTGCTTCTGCAGCCTATCTTCTTTTTCTTTCAGTGATTGCAATCTATGGCTATTTAGTGGCCAGACTACCCACCCCTATAATTACCTTGATGGCAAGGGCTTTGCCTCTACTTTTGAGCAATTTTATCTGCAGCAGTCAGCAAAATGCTGAACTCATGCAAGACCCCCAGTGAATGAATGTTGAATGAATAAAGCCAGTCTCAGTTATTATTGAAAATGCCATCATTAACTCCAAAATGTTTCTCCTATTTGACATCACTTGATTTAAATTACATTACCTTACATTTCTTCAACCTTTGTAAATATAGTTAAGTATTGTAATTTATGGAATGCTGTGCTTGTCCACATGTGTTTTTGAAAATATTATTTTTATTATGCTTTTCTTCTTTCCCTGGTTATATGATAATCTTTGGATTACTTTTAAAGAATTATAGTTTTATTATTGGATACACACAATCACTTGAATTCATTTCACAAATCAAGTTGCTTTACTCTCGACTGTAATTATTTTAATTGAATGTAAATAAGAGTTTCTAAAATGTTTTTGTGTGGCTTTTAAAATGAATTCTATTGCATCAGTTTGCTTATTAAATTATTTTAACTGATGTAATGCAAAAGTAACAATGCTACAGCTCCTTTCAAGTTGGAATAGGTAGAATCAAAAATAATATTCTCTTATTAATATCAGAATGTATCGAGTAGAAGGAATCTTATTATAAGTTTGGACTGTGGAATTTTGCAGGACTAGAACAATGCTTTTGTGAGAAGAGAAGAACAACCTTGTGAAAAAAGATTGCTGTTTAAAAATGTTGAGGGAGGTAGGAAATAAGGAGTCTCGTATACTTGTGAGGAATAATTAAGACAGATAGCTTCCCATTAAACATTCACCCTGTACATTCACAGTTCCATTTCCAGACCCCAGATAGAAAATGAAGTCAAAACTGGCAAGCGGAGCAGCAGAAGCTACCAGAGGCTGTGAATGTGCCTCATAAGAGTTCAGCACTGCCTGAGGATGATCAGCACCCAGCACGACAAGATTCACTCCAGACACCTGAGGTTGAGCAGATGCCCACAGGACATCTGTGGCCAAGCACTGTCTACAGCATCACCACCACCACCACCATCACCACCACCCTACCAGCATCAATAAGGAAAGAAAAATCGATAATAGGCATCAGGAGAGCTGCTGGCTCGCTGCTTTCAAGTGTGCTCCACAGAGAATTCACCAAAACAATATCCCCATCAAAAATCCCAATACTACACCTAAACAATGAAAGTTTTTCAACAGTCTCTGTAAATGGATTTAACAAGTGGTATACAGAAGAAATGTTTAAAATATGTACAAACAAGGAGTTGCTTTAAGGATGCTCTGCTGTAACTTTTTATTTGTTAGTATTCCTTTACATCTCACCTGTGATAGATTTAAGTCCTCATGCAAAACTTTAGCAATTAACACCTCAAAGGATATTCACCAACTAATCTTAGTTTGAATATTTTCTCTGTCATGTTTTGGTTGTCCTTGATTTTATGACCTCTTGGATCTAATGCCAGTTCTAATTTCTAGAAGGGGGTCATCTACAGGGAGCGGGAAAGGGCTTTGTCCAATGGCAAAGGGGGTGGAGGGATTTCCCCACTAAACCTCTTGAAGTTTCCCCAACTTCAGGTTGTCTATATTCATATACAAAGGTTTCCTCTTATGAAGTCCTTCTCTGTATTGATGTATAAAAGGTCAGGAGGTTACACTTTCTCTGCTTCCAGCACCAACACATGCTACTTGCTTTTACAAACTTAAGGATTTTTTTTTTTTAAGAACGCAAGTAAATATTAGAGGAAGCTCATTTCATTTCATTCTTTTAAAAATTGTAGGTTTCTTGTTTGGACTAGGCTGCTACTGCTGCTAAGTCACTTCAGTCGTGTCCAACTCTGTGTGACCCCATAGACGGCAGCCCACCAGGCTCCCCCATCCCTGGGATTCTCCAGGCAAGAACACTGGAGTGGGTTGCCATTTCTTTCTCCAATGCATGAAAGTCAAAAGTGAATGTGAAGTCACTCAGTCATGTCCGACTCCTAGCAACCCCATGGACTGCAGCCTACCAGGCTCCTCTGTCCATGGGATTTTCCAGGCGAGAGTACTGGAGTGGGTTGCCATTGCCTTCTACTGTTTGGACTATAAGCACACATAAAAGTTTCACATAATATTAAAACTTAGGAGAAACAGACTTCATCCCTAAGCTTAACATCAAAAAAAGTAATTATTTCCTTCAAGTAATAAGTCATCTTGATTTTAAATACAGACTCATAGGCAGGATTTCTTGAAAGCCTAAACTGGTTTTACCTTTACCCTCCTTTACAGTATGACATGAGCAATAGCTCTCACCTTCAAACTGCTATAGGTGTAGTTATGATATAAATGTGAATAAATCTAAATAATTAAACTAGTTCAAAGCTTTCTAACTTGAGGATATGGAAAGATAGAAGAGTGGGCCTTTTTTTCTCTTTTAGTCTATTTGATTGGCAATCATTTTCTGAGGATTTGTTCCCCAAAATATTCAGGTCATTTACCACCAGGGGCAGAGCTAAATGACCTCATTAAATAATAGTTTTACAATACATTGAGGACCTCCTGTAGTCCTCAGGCTAACAATTCCTAGGATGGAATTTTGCCCACATCCTCATCTCTTGCTTAATGTTTTTCCATGCTCCAATGAATGGACCCTAAATTCTTTGAATGAGTCTTGGTCTTTCCTGTATGCTGGATAACCTTTCAGGAACTTTCTTTACTGAACTGTCTTCCCATCTGGACCTGACTAATGCCTACTCATCCTTTAGGTCTCAGCTCAGACATCACTTGCTCAGGAAAGCCATCCCTAATTATCTCTTCACCCACACTCACATACACACCAGACTAATTGGGCCCTGAAGCCCTTCCTTCTCCAATTACTAGTCGCTTCACCAGGGACTTCCCTGATGGCTCAGATGGTAAAGCGTCTGCCTGCAATGCAGGAGACTTGGATTCAATTCCTTGGTTGGGAAGATCCCCTGGAGAAGGAGATGGCAACCCACTCCAGTACTCTTGCCTGGAAAATTCCATGGACAGAGGAGCCTTGTAGGCTACAGTCCATGGGGGTCACAAAGAGTCAGACATGACTGAGCAACTTCACTTCACTCACTCTCCTTCTTTACCTCCACAGTATTTGCAAGTCTTGTTTAATGTCTGTTTTCCCCAATTCTGTAACACTAGGGAGGAAGAGAATCACGTTTCTCATTCTCAACTGAATCCTGAGCAGAGCAGAGCACCTGGTACATAGAAGGTGCTAAGCAAATGTGGAAGGAAAGAAAGGAGGGAAGAAGGGAAGAAGGGAGAAAGGGGAGAAAGAGAAAGATCCATGCAAAATACTGCAGTGTGTATTTTAGTGGATTTATGAGATGCATATAGACATTCTCTGGTTTAACTAGACTATCTGTTCAGTTCAGTTCAGTCGCTCAGTCATGTCCAACTCTTTGCGACCCCATGAACTGCAGCATGCCAGGCCTCCCTGTCCATCACCAAATCCCGGAGTTCACTCAAATTCACATCCATTGAGTCGGTGATGCAATCCAGCCATCTCATCCTCTGTCATCCCCTTCTCCTCCTGCCCTCAATCCCTCCCAGCATCAGAGTCTTCTCCAATGAGTCAACTCTTCACATGAGGTGGCCAAAGTATTGGAGTTTCAGCTTTAGCATCAGTCCTTCCAAAGAAATCCCAGGGCTGATCTCCTTTAGAATGGACTGGTTGGATCTCCTTGCAGTCCAAGGGACTCTCAAGAGTCTTCTCCAACACCACAGTTCAAAAGCAACAATTCTTCGGTGCTCAGCTTTCTTCACAGTCCAACTCTCACATCCATACATGATCACAGGAAAAACCATAGCCTTGACTAGACAGACCTTTGTTGGCAAAGTAATGTCTCTGCTTTACGATATGCTATCTAGGTTGGTCATAACTTTTCTTCCAAGGAGTAAGCGTCCTTTAATTTCATGGCTGCAGTCAGCATCTGCAGTGATTCTGGAGCCCACCCCCCCAAAAAAAGTCTGACACTGTTTCCATTGTTTCCCCATCTATTTGCCATGAAGGGATGGGACCAGATGCCATGATCTTCGTTTTATGAATGTTGAGCTTTAAGCCAACTTTTTACTTTCCACTTTCACTTTCATCAGGAGGCTTTTTAGTTCCTCTTCACTTTCTGCCACAAGCATGGTGTCATCTGCATATCTGAGGTTATTGATATTTCTCCCAGCAATCTTGAATCCAGCTTGGCTTCTTCCAGCCCAGCGTTTCTCATGATGTACTCTGCATAGAAGTTAAATAAGCAGGGTGACAGTATACAGCCTTGACGTACTCCTTTTCCTATTTGGAACCAGTCTGTTGTTCCATGTCCAGTTCTAACTGTTGCTTCCTGACCTGCATATAGGTTTCTCAGGAGTCAGTTCAGGTGGTCTGGTATTCCCATCTCTTTCAGAATTTTCCACAAACAAATAGCTATGAAAAGAAGAAAAGCAAAAAGCAAAGGAGAAAAGGAAAGATATAAGCATCTGAATGCAGAGTTGCAAAGAATAGCAAGAAGAGATAAGAAAGCCTTCCTCAGCAATCAATGCAAAGAAATAAAGGAAAACAACAGAATGGGAAAGACTAGAGATCTCTTCAAGAAAATTAGAGATACCAAGGGAACATTTCACGCAAAGATGGGCTCGATAAAGGACAGAAATTGCATGGACCTAACAGAAGCAGAAGATATTAAGAAGAGGTGGCAAGAATACACAGAAGAACTGTACAAAAAAGATCTTCAAGACCAAGATAATCACTATGGTGTGATCACTCACTAGACTATACCTTACTTCAAAATTCCTTTAGTTTTGAATCATGTTAAATCAACTATACCTTCTACAACCCTTGATCTGTTGAAAATGCAGCTCCTATGTGTTTCACTGGTAAGATTCTGGAATGAAATTATACCAATTAGTTCAGCTAAGTGGAGGACGCCTCAGGTAATAAGGAGAGGAGTGAGCTACAGTCTGTCATACGTGTTTGACACCAAAACTTTCTCTGGCAGAGACTAAATATTTGTGTTCCAGAAACTGCAGGGCACCACTCAATGGGTAGAGGAATATACCCACTCCTTGACCAAGACACTCTTAATGTTCTTCAAAGCTTGACTAGACTTTAGACACATTTCTTCCTGACTTTGAGACCCTTAAGCTCCCTTTTCTCAGAGCTTTTACTTTCAAAATCATGCCAGTGTCAATTCTTTCTCTGTCCCTTTGAAATGTAAAATTTCTCCCAACCTCTGGCTAGTTTTACAACAGAGAAATTTTTTCTCAGTGACCTAGGATCCATCCCTTTGAAATGTGATGATTAAGGGTGATGTTGTTGCCGTTGTTCAGTTGCACAGTTGTGTCCGACTCTTTACAATCCCATGAACTGCAGCACACCAGGCTTCCCTGTCCTTCACCTTCTCCCAGAGTTTTCTCAACTCACGATACCATCTAACCATCTCATCCTCTGTCATCCCCTTCTCCTTTTGCCTTTGATCTTTCCCAGCATCAGGGTCTTTTCTGGTGAGTCAGCTCTTCGCATCAGGTGGCCAAAGTATTGGAGCTTCAGCATCAGTCCTTCCAATGAATACTCAGGGTTGATATCCTTTAGGATTGACTGGTTTGCAGTCCATGGAATCTCAAGAGTCTTCTCCAATACCACAGTTAGAAAGCATCAATTCTTGGGCATTCAGCTTTCTTTATAGTCCAGCTCTGACATCCATATATGACTATTGGAAAAACCATAGCTTTGACTAGATGAAACTTTGTTGGCAAAATAATGTCTCTGCTTTTTAATACGCTGTCAGGTTTTTCATAGCTTTGCTTCCAAGGAGCAAGCATCCTTTAATTTCACGGCTGCATTCACCATCCACAGTGATTTTTGAGCCCAAGAAAATAATATCTGTCACTGTTTCCAGTTTCCCCATCTATTTGCCATGAAATGATGGGACCAGATGCCATGATCTTCATTTTTTGAATGTTGATTTTTAAGGCAACATTTTCACTCTCCTCTTTCACTTTCATCAAGAGGCTCTTTAGTTCTTTTTCACTTTCTGCCAGAAGGGCAGTGTCATCTGCATATCTGAGGTTATTAGTATTTCTCCCAGCAATCTTGATTCCAGCTTGTACTTCATCCAGACTGGCATTTTGCATGCTGTACTCTGTATAGAAGTTAAGCAGGGCGATTATATACAGCCTTGATGAACTCCTTTCCCAATATGGAAGCAGACTATTGTTCTATGTCCAGTTTTAACTGTTGCTTCTTGACCTGCATACAGGAGACAGGTCAGGTGGTCTGGTATTCCCATCTCTGAGAATTTTCCACAGTTCGTTGTGATCCACATAGTCAAAGGCTTTAGCATAGTCAATGAAGCAGAAGTAGATGTTTTTCTGAAATTCTCTTCCTTTCTCAATGATCCAACGGATGTTGGCAATTTGACCTCTGGTCCCTCTGCCTTTTCCAAATCCAGCTTGTCTATCTGGAAGTTTTCAAATCCAGCTTCTCTATCTGGAAGTTTTCAGTTCACATAGTGTTGAAGGCTAACTTGAAGGATTTTGAACATTACCTTGCTAGCATGTGAAATGAGTGCAATTGTACAATAGTTTGGACATTCTTTGGCATTGCCCTTCTTTGGGATTGAAATGAAAACTGACCTTTTCCAGTTATTAAGAGTGCTATTAAGAGTGATAGCAGACCCCTATCTCAGTTTCCGTGGAAACATGGGAACCTAATTTAGGTAAGTGACAGTTATCAAATGCAAATGGTTTAATCACATTAGCCAAGCTCCACTCCGAGTCCTCCAACACTTCTTCTCTAGCTCGTGTGTGTGTGTGTGTGTGTGTGTGTGTGTGTGTGTGTGCTCAGTCATGATTAACTCTTTGCAACCCTATGGACTGTAGCCAATCAGGCTCATCTGTTCATGGAATTTTCCAGGCAAGAATACTGGAGTGGGTTGCCATTTCCTTCTCCAGGGGATAATCCCAACCCAGGGTTAGAACCCATGTCTATTGTGTCTCCTATATTGAAAGCAGATTCTTGACCACTGAGCCACCAGGGAAGTCTCATCTGTTCAGTCACTCGATCATGTCCGACTCTTTGTGACTCCATGAATCGCAGCATGCCAGGCCTCGCTGTCCATCACCAACTCCTGGAGTTCACTCAGACTCATGTCCATTGAGTCGGTGATGCCATCTAGCCATCTCATCCTCTGTCGTCCCTTTTCCTCCTGCCCCCAATCCCTCCCACATCAGGGTCTTTTCCAATGAGTCAGCTCTTCGCATGAGGTGGCCAAAGTACTGGAGTTTCACCTTTAGCATCATTCCTTCCAAAGAACACCCAGGACTGAACTCCATTAGAATGGACTGGTTGGATCTCCTTGCAGTCCAAGGGACTCTCAAGAGTCTTCTCCAACACCACAGTTCAAAAGCAACAATTCTCTGGCACTCAGCTTTCTTCACAGTCCAACTCTCACATCCATACATGACCACTGGAAAAACCATAGCCTTGACTAGATGGACCTTTGTTGGCAAAGTAACGTCTCTGCTTTTCAATATGCTATCTAGGTTAGTCATAACTTTTCTTCCAAGGAGTAAGTGTCTTTTAATTTCATGGCTGCAGTCACCATCTGCAGTGATTTTGGAGCCCCCCAAAATAAAGTCTGACACTGTTTCCACTGTTTCCCCATTTATTTACCATGAAGTGATGGGACCAGATGCTATAATCTTTGTTTTCTGAATGTTGAGCTGTAAGCCAACTTTTTCACTCTCTACTTTCACTTTCATCAGGAGGCTTTTTAGTTCCTCTTCACTTTCTGCCACAAGCATGGTGTCATCTGCATATCTGAGGTTATTGATATTTTTCCCAGCAATCTTGAATCCAGCTTGGCTTCTTCCAGCCCAGTGTTTCTCATGATGTACTCTGCATATAAGTTAAATAAGCAAGGTGACAGTATACAGCCTTGATGCACTCCTTTTCCTATTTGGCACCAGTCTGTTGTTTCATGTCCATTTCTAACTGTTGCTTCCTGATCTGCATATAGGTTTCTCAAGAGTCAGTTCAGGTGGTCTGGTATTCCCATCTCTTTCAGAATTTTCCATAGTTGATTGTGATCCACACAGTAAAAGGCTTTGGTATAGTCAATAAAGCAGATATAGATGTTTTTCTGGAACTCTCTTGGTTTTTTGATGATCCAGTGGATGTTGGCAATTTGATCTCTGGTTCCTCTGCCTTTACTAAAACCAGCTTGAACACCCGAAGTTCACAGTTCACATATTGCTGAAGCTTGGCTTGAAGAATTTTGAGCATTACTTTACTAGCATGTGAAATAAGTGCAATTGTGCGGTAGTTTGAGCATTCTTTGGCATTGCCTTTCTTTGGGATTGGAATGAAAACTGACCCTTTCCAGTCCTGTGGCCACTGCTGAGCTTTCCAAATGTGCTGGCATATTGAGTGCAGCACTTTCACAGCATCATCTTTCAGGATTTGAGAGAACTCAACTGGAATTCCATCATCTCCACCAGCTTTGTTCGTAGTGATGCTTTCTAAGGCCCACTTGACTTCACATTCCAGGATGTCTGGCTCTAGGTGAGTGATCACCATCATGATTATCTTGATCATGAAGATCTTTTTTGTATAGTTCTGTGTAATCTTGCCACCTCTTCTTAATATCTTCTGCTTCTGTTCGGTCCATACAATTTCTGTCCTTTATCGAGCCCATCTTTGCATGAAATGTTCTCATACTCACTCTTAGAAACCCTTCTAGGTTGTGTTTCAGTAGAATTGAGTTCAGTATTTTTGGCCTATTGAGATAGTCTTTTATAAGCTGTTCTTTGCCTGTTTAAGTCTATCTAATGCATTTTTTTTTTTTTTACCTGTTCTTGGGAAGGGATCACAGCCACTCACATGAGGTTTGATCTGGCTCAAATGTACACTTGAGTTAAACTGCAGGAACATCAATCATGGGAGATGTGAATGTCCTAGAAAGTGAACAAACTTTAAAGATTTAAACATACGGATGAAGTGTCAGTGAACTCTCATTTAGTAAGTAGGAAGATTATTTTTATTTTGTGGAACTAGATTGTTTTCTCTTAATGCTGCTAATTTGAAATTCCCTGGTAGCTCAGAGATTAAAGCGTCTGCCTCCAATGCGGGAAACCCGGGTTCGATCCCTGGGTCGGGAAGATCCCCTGGAGAAGGAAATGGCAACCCACTCCAGTATTCTTGCCTGGAGAATCCCATGGACAGAGGAGCTTGGTAGGCTACAGTCCACGGGGTCACAAAGAGTCAGACATGACTGAGTGACTTCACTAAGTAACTTCACTTAGGGGAAAAAAAATCTGGTCACTTCTAAGAGAAGCAAATTTTAACAATATCCAGGAGCAAAATCTATGGTTGTCGTGCTTCTGAGCTAAATTAATTTTCTACCACATATAATGTAATTCATATAATAGTCTTGATCACAACCTTGAAACCTTAGCTCTTTTCGAGAAGACCTAAGTACCTGGGTTTTATTTTCTTCTGGTTTGAAGAGCACCCAAAGGGCTTTGTGGTCTAGTTGTAAACAGCAATGGGCTTGGGAGTCAGACTGCCTGGACCCATATCCAGGATTCACCAGGACTTCAGCTATTTGTTGAACATCTGACTCAGTAAAAGTGAGTAGCACAGAATATGATGTCTAATACACCCTCAATGGTTAGTTCTTATGATTGTTACTGTCATCATCTTCATCATCACTTTCACTGTTGTGAAAAACAAGCAAGATGTGATGATTCTACAATTTTCCACTCTCTACAAAAAAAGTGATCGATGGATAACAATATTGACTTAAAAAAACTTTCAATCTTGCTGAACTGCTTCTTTCATGCATAACTCAGAGCTCTATTTGTGAGACTTTTGTCTTTCTCTCTCCCCACCCCAATCCCCACATTTTTTTAGTGATGGATGGGCAGACAGAGATGAAGTCATTGAAGGTTATGAGGTGGAAGCCAACGGGGGAATCACGATAAAGCTGCAGTCTCCAGAGGTCAGGTCATTTGATGATTATTTCCTGAAACTGAGGCTGGACACTAATACAAGGAATCCCTGGTTCCCTGAGTTCTGGCAACATCGGTTCCAGTGCCGCCTACCAGGACACATTCTGGAAAACCCCAACTTTAAAAGAATCTGCACAGGTAACTCATCTTCACAAAATCACAGCTCACATTTTGGTCATTTCCTCCAGCTTGTTCAATGAATATAGAAGGTGCTAAGGCTGGCGATACAAAGACTAAATTTCCAATTTATTTTATAAAATAGTTATAATGAGGAAGAAGTGTATGTTCCCCCAAGGATTCATGTTTCCATATTCTGGAAACATGGAGACTGCTTTGATCTCTGGTGGGACAATGTATAAGAAATAATAAATAAAGGAAAAGCAAACTGAGAATTCAAGTATTTAGTATTCAGGCCAGAGGAAAGAGATTTATTGTAGGCATGCTTAGGAGATAGTAACCCACAGACATCAGTAAGCAGACTGGTTTGATCTCTTTTTCTTCTTTATGACTTTGCTTTGATATGAAAGCCAAAAGAAGATAAGATGCCACCCAGGGTCACATCACCAACATGGGTGTTTATGTGCACAGGTGACCAAAAACCTCAGTACTTTCCTCTGTTTTACAGATGGAAAAGTCTGTAATTTCATCTTGGTAATTATCTAAGAATACGGCTAACTACACAAATTATTTCTGACATTAATAACATTCATATTTTGAAATTCATGTAATGATGGTTCTCAGTGGAACTGACACCACTCCCCCCATGCACTGATCACTAGAGGATGCCCAAGAAGGGCAGGGCATTGCTAAGATCTTTCAGAGCTTGATGAACTCCACAGCATGTCTCCCTTCTCTCTGCCACCAGGAAGTACCAGAGAATTTAAGACTATCTATGACCAAATTTGGATTGTAGCACAGTGATGGGACATGGGCTGAAAAGATTTTATTTAGAAATGTCTAGAACCTCACTCTGTATGACAATCTCTAGGTTCATCCGCATCTCTACAAGTGACCCAATTTCATCGAGAAAAACAAATATCGTATATTAATGCATATATGTAAAATCTAGAAAGATGATACAGATGAACATATTTGCAGGGCAAGAATAGAAACACAGATGTAGAAAGTGGGCATGTGGATGGTTTGGGGGGGAATGGGGTGGGATAAACTGGGAGATTGAAATTAACATGTATATATACTACCATGAGTAAGATAGATAGCTAGTGGGAAAGCTGCTGTATAGCTCAGTGCTCTTTGGTGACTTAGATGGGTGGGATGGGAAGGGTGGGAGGGAGGTCCAAGAGAGAAGTTTACGTGTATGTATAGTTGATTCACTTCCTTGTACAATAGAAACTAACACAATATTGTGAAGCAAATATACCCCAATTAAAAAAAATCAGTGCACCAGCTGCAGTGGTTAAGACTCTGGGCTTTCAGTACATCTAGTGCAGGGAGCACAGGTTCAATCCCTGGCCCATGAACTAAGATCCCACGTGTCATGTGGTGCAGCCAAAAAGACGTGAGAGTGAGCTGTGCAAACACCTGGGAAGGGCATTCCAAGCAGAGGGAATAGCAAATAAATAGAGGCACTGGAATGCCTGGTTTAGTGAGAGAACAGTATGGAACTCAGGCTGCCAGAGCCAGTGAGTTCCTAGAATAACAGGAGGTAAGTAGGGGAGGCACATGGGGAAACAGTCCCACAGGACTTCACTGTGCCTTTGTTCTGAGTGTGATAGGAAGCCACTGGGAAGTCTGAGCACAACAGACGGGATCAGTCTTATTTTTTCTGAACAGAATTACTTGCTGCAGTTTTTCAGTTTTGACAAAAGGGAAGCAGAGCAGTGAGGAGGTTGCTATAATAATGCTGGTGAGAGCGTGGTGGATTGGGCCATGATTGTGGCAAGCAAGATGGAGAGAGATGATTGATTCTGAAACCCTTTTCAATGAGAGCTAAGGGCATTTGCTGACAGAATTGTGAAGAAAGACTGGTCTGAGCAACTGAAAAGATAGTGTCACTGTTGACTGAGATGAGGAAGAATCCAGGAAAAGTAGGTTTTCAGGATCAGGAGATAAATTTCAGATGAGTTAAATTTGAGAACCTATTAGTGATACAATTATATATGTCACTGTGATATTTTGTTTAATTAGTAAAGTTCAGAATATTACTTTTTAAATATGTGTGGATGTCTTTATTTAGGAATTCCCAGGGAAATATCTTGTGACTTAAGCTTTTGAAATAAAAGTTAGAACTCTACAGCTGTGTACAATAATACTTCAGGTTTTCATTTGTCACATTACATGCAAATATCAAGGTTAATATCTAAACTTGGGCAGAAAATGAAGAGGAACTAAAAAGCCTTTTGATGAAAGTGAAAGAGGAGAGTGAAAAAGTTGGCTTAAAGCTCAACATTCAGAAAATGAAGATCATGGCATCTGGTCCCATCACTTCATGGCAAATAGATGGGGAAACAGTGGAAACAGTGTCAGACTTTAATTTTTTGGCCTCCAAAATCACTGCAGATGGTGATTGCAGCCATGAAATTAAAAGATGCTTATTCCTTGGAAGGAAAGTTATGACCAACCTAGATAGCATATTGAAAAGCAGAGACATTACTTTGCCAACAAAGATCCATCTAGTCAAGGCTATGATTTTTCCAGTGGTCACGTGAGAATTGGACTGTGAAGAAAGCTGAGCACTGAAGAATGATGCTTTTGAATTGTGGTGTTGGAAAATACTCTTGAGAGTCCCTTGGACTGCAAGGAGATCCAACCAGTCCATTCTAAAGGAGATCAGTCCTGGGTGTTCTTTGGAAGGAATGATGCTAAAGCTGAAACTCCAGTACTTTGGCCACCTCATGCGAAGAGCTGACTCATTGGAAAAGACTCTGATGCTGGGAGGGACTGGGGGCAGGAGGAGAAGGGGACGACAGAGGATGAGATGGCTGGATGGCATCACCGACTCGATGGATATGAGTCTGAGTGAACTCTGGGAGTTGGTGATGGACAGGGAGGCCTGGCATGCTTCAGTTCATGGGGTCTCAAAGAGTCGGACATGACTGACTGAACTGAACTGAACATTCATAGCAGGAAAAAAATGGTACATTCATGAATTGTTCTCATATTATGCTTGACTCACAAAACCTCTTTTAAGAGCTTCTTATGTGATTACAAAAATTAATGAATATGCTTTTATTTGGATTTCATTCCGGAGTCAAGTTCAGCAAATATTTTCCTTTGTTCTTAGTTGTAAGGATGACAAAGGGCTTATTAACTTTTCTACTTGGAAATAATTCATAAAAGTATTCATCTTTTCTTCTGCAAAAATCCCAGACTTTTATCTTTAATAGTGTTTATCTATATCTTCATATGTACACAGTCATGTAAACTAACTCTTCAGTTTTAATCTCCATATGAAATTGACTTCAATTTTATTGCAGAGCAAGATCAAATTACACTTCATGTAACATTCTTATCTACTTGATATTCTTAAATATCTAATGAATTGCATAGTCTTCTAATCAATATGCAGGCAGACTTATGAAAATTAATGTAAAGAATTAGAAGTAACCTTTCCATACTATTCATAACTACACTTTCTGTCATTTATTTTTACCACTTCTAATTGGGTCATTTTGATGTTTTGGAAAGTTTTGATATTGAAGTTAGTTTCCATAGAAACCTTTATTGAGCTTCATTTCAGATATCACTGTTTAAATAAAGAGTTTACATGCGCTGGATTGTCAGTTTGAATATTAAGGGTCCTGAACTGGAGCTGAATAATTTGGGAATCACTGTAGCTAATTAAAAAGTACTTCATGCAAGGGCTACATCACTGCTTAATTAGTTGAGTATATCAAGGGATTTGAGATGTGTTGGAAAAGCGCTAACTGAAACATCAAAGTCTAATTTCTAAAAAAGTAATCATTGCAGGACAGTGGAAAAAGTAGGTACAAAGCAAATCAACATCACTGTCTTCCAGTAAGTGTCTTAGTTGCCTGCAGCATTTGTGTGGTGTTGGCAGTGAAAGTGCTTTATCATTCCCCATAAGAAGTACTAAAATGATTCCATGGAAGCTGAGAGAGCACTTGGAAGTTAAACCATTGAGTCCAACACTGGTTCAGTCAGGCATCTGCCATGTGACTTGGAGGACCTCTCTTAACCTCTGAGTCTAAATTTCTACAACTGGAACATGGTAACAATTTCTACTTCACACAGGTGTGAGAATTGAATGGAATAATGTAAGTGAGATATTTTGCAACTTGTAAATCATTACATAAATGTAAAGACTTATCATTACTGTCATGTCTTACCGTATAACAAATAAGTTATGGCATGGGTCATTTCATTAATATATACAGTTTTTGAAATTACACATTTAATATAACTACATTTCAGGATATGTAAACTAGAAAAAACAAGCACACAACCCTTAATTAGTTACTCTTACACAGTGCCAATATATATATAGGATTAGCCCAGAAGTTCATTCAGGTTTTCCTGCAAATGAACTTCTGGGCCAATCCAATATTTCTTTTGTTTATTTTGTTCTATGTAGGCTTTTATGCTTTTTTCTGATCACCAAAGCAGTACATACTACTATGCTTAGTATAGGCAAATTGACAATATATAAAAGCATAATAAACATAAAAAGCATTAAAAAGTTGCTTTTATATAGCCGTTGTTAATTACTGTTAAATATTTGATGTATTTCTACTAAATACACTGTTAAATTTTTGTTATATATTGCTTTTAAAAATGAATGCAAACTTTAAAAAAATTTACAAAGTTCTCTTTGTCATTAAATTCTTTCATTCTTAATGGTTATATAACATTCTGCAAACAAATGAGCTATAATTTGTTTAAAATCATTTCTTTTTCATATCTTCACAATTGAAACTAAAACTGCAATGATGCAATACAAGTTCTTCTAAATTTTTCCTTTTTGCATATCAGATAATTTTCTTGGATACATTTCCAGAAGTTGAATTACTCAATCAAAAGACATGAACATTTATAAGCCTTTCTAAAATAAGGAATTCCAAAAGGCAACTCCTACCAGCACATTTTGTTTTGCATAATTATACTCATAGTGTGTGTATAATTCTGTATCTTTATTTACTTAGGATCATGCTTTACTTTTTTGATGTTGCTGTGTGGCCTTTATAACCACCATTTTAATAGCTCCATAATATTCTATTCAATGATTATACTGTAATTACTTAGCCATTCTCACATAGTTGAGTCTTTAGGTCACTTCCAATTTTCCTTCTTATAAAAAAATCAACTCAGTGTGGTACAGAAAGTTTTCATGTTTGTTGTTGTTACTATCTTTGGATTGTTCCCTTACTGTAGATTTCTGAATATATAATTATTGGTCTAAGAACGTGATAGTTTGGAGTTTCCTTGAAAACAAATATTATCATTATCTTGAAATATGGCAATATTAAGATTTACTGTGGCTAACAGTATATTAACTGTATGAATATATTGGTTTCACTATGTTGCCATCAGCTTTTTTAATAATCTAGTGTATTTATAGCCAAAATTTTACTTTCTCTTCTTATTCTTTGTACCAATCAAGAACAGATGGTCACAATGCTTTTTAAAGCTAGTATATCCTTGTACTTGGTTATTATCCAAAACATAATGAAAGACATCTGTAATGCTTACCAACAACTGGAGACTAGTCAGTTAATGACAGTCTGATATAACAAAATTTCAAGGCTTCTGAACCTGTGTATTCTTGCCCAGGAACTTGGAGACTGCCATTCACAATTTCTAGATTGGTTACTAATTTTTATAAACTATTTGCCTCACCAGGTTTTACACTTTATGAACTTTCTATTTTGAGTTAACTTATTATGTAAGTTTGTATGAAATTGGCTCATTACTATTTGATTCAGATTAAGATGATCTATGAACTGAAATAAGTTCCAATTCCTTTCAGCCCAGTAGGACACGTAACAACTTATTTTTGCCTTTTGTGAGTTTGGCCCAAATATCAATACCCACTCCTGGAGGATATCATTAGCCTTTATCCATGACCTTGTGAATCTAGATTGACCTCACAGCTTCTTAGTTCCAAATCTAGGTCTCAAGAGGCTTGACCTACTCCCATTCTCCTGCTTGGAGTACTCCCTCAGCCGAATGTACAAGCCCAAGTTAGCCTTCTAGAAGATAGGAGAGAACATGGAGTAGAAATAGGATAACTTCTCTATTGAGGTCATACTGGATAAGCCAATTCCCAGCCAAGCCATTAGCTTACTGTCTACACATGAAAAGCCCCCAGCTGAGATGAGTCATGTACAACCCAGAGCAGCAGAACACCCCAGGTGACCCCCAGACTCATGAACTAAATAAATATTGTTGTTTTAAGCGACTGAGCCTTGGGCTAGTTTGCTATGCAGCATTATTGTGGCCATAGATAACCGATAAAGGTTCTCCATTGCCTTATATTCCGTGAACTTCACATGGAGCAATAGTTGGGTTAATTAAACTGAGGAGCAGAACTTCTCAAACCAATGCTACAATTCTGTCTTACCCTACTGTAAGAAGAATAGTACAATATTGTGCTCTGTATCTCATGGAACAAAGCTAAACTATTATCTACAAAGCTATTTTTGTAGATAATGCAATGAAGATTTCAAAGCCCCCTGATCCAAGGCAGTAAACTTATTCTCTACTTAGGAATTCAGTTTACAGACAGTGCTGACAAATGGGGCACAGTTACAGCTAAGCCAAATAAACACCCTTAAAACAAAACAGTCATAGATTCTTGGACTGTGCAGGTAGTAGTTGCCTTATGGAAATATGTTTCAAAAGTCTTAGATGTTCTTTGTCCTTTCCAATTGTTATAACAAATTACCACAGACTGGGTGCCTTAAGACAGAAAGCATTTTTTTTTTCCTCATAGTTCTGGAGGCTAGAAACTGAGAAATCTGTGTGCCAAGATGATCAGTTTCTTGTGAAGGTTTTTTCTTGGTTTCCCTGAAGAACAGAGACAGGAAGCAAGGCCTTTTCTCAGAAGGGTACTAGTCATATCACAAGGACATCACACCCAAGATCTAATTATCTCCCCAGATCCCTCTCTCCAAATACTAATGCCATCATATTGGAAATCAGGGTTTAAATCTAAGAATTTTGAGGAGAAACAGACATTCAGTCCATAGCACATGTATTTATATCTTTTGGTTGGAAGAATGAAAATAAAATGATCTTGTTTTGCATCTGGATATTAGAATGACTCAGGCATATCTCATTCATTATTACACATAGATGAAGTTCTGAAAATAATCTTGTACTATAAGCATAGTCTTTGTCTGCCTATTTCCTTTCTTTTTAAAATTTTAGTTGATGTTGTTCAGTTGCCAAGTCATGTCCAACTCTTTGTAATCCCATGGATGCAACATACCAGGCTTCCCTGTCATGCACTATCTCCTAGAGTTTGCTCAAACTCACATCCATTGAGTCAGTGATGCCATCCAAACATCTCATTCTCTATTGCCCGCTTCTTCTCCTGCCCTCAATCTTTCCCAGCATCAAAGTCCTTCCAATGAGTCGGCTCTTCGCATCTGATGGACAAGGATAGAGCTTCAGTTAGCTTCAGCATCAGTCCTTAAAATGAATATTCACAGTTGATTTCCTTCAGGATTGACTGGTTTGGTATCCTTTCTGTCCAAGGGACTCTCAAGAGTTTTCTCCAACACCACATTTGAGAAGCATCAATTCTTTGGTGCCCAACCTTCTTTATGGGCCAGCTCTCACATCTGTACATGACTACTGGAAACTGTACAGACCTTTGTTGGCAAAATGATGCCTATGTTTTCTAATATGCTGTTAAAGTTTGTCATAGCTTTTCTTCCAAGGAGCAAGCATCTTAAAATTTTGTGGCTTAAGTCACCATCTGCAGTGATTTTGGAACCCAAGAAAATTAAATCTGTCACTGTTTCCAGTTTTCACCTATCTGCCATGAAGTGATGGGTCTGGATGCCATGATCTTCATTTTATGAATGTTGAATCTTAAGCCAGCTTTTTCACTCCCCTCTTTCACTTTCTTCAAGGGGCTCTTTACTTCCTCTTCACTTTCTGCCATTAGAGTATTATCTATGGTTGTTGATATAACATTCAGTTCAGTCACTCAGTCATGTCCAAATCTTTGGGACCCGGTGGACTGCAAAATGCCAGGCTTCTCTGTCCATCACCAGCTCCTGGAGCTTACTCAAATTCATGTTCATTAAGTTGGTGATGCCACCCAAGCATCTCATCCTCTGTTGTCCCCTTCTCCTCCTACCTTCAATCTTTCCCAGCATCAGGGTCTTTTCAGTTGAGTCAGTTCTTCACATAAGGTGACCAAAGTATTGGAGTTTCAGCTTCAGCATCAGTTCTTCCAATGAATATTCAGGACTGATCCCCTTTAGGATGGATTGGTAGGATCGCCTTGCTGTTCAAGGGATTCTCAAGAGTCTTCTCCAATATCACAGTTCAAAAGCATCAATTCTTCAGTGCTCAGCTTTCTTTATAGTCCAACTCTCACAACTATACATGACTGCTGAAAAAACCATTGCTTTGACTAGATGGACTTTGTTGGCAAAGTAATGTCTCTGCTTTTTAATATGCTATCTAATTTGGTCATAATTTTCTTCCAATGCAAAAAGGTCTTTTAATTTCATGGCTGATGTCACCAGCTACAGTGATTTTGGAGCCCCCGCAAAATAAAGTCTCTGTTTCCATTGTTTTCCCATCTATTTGTCATTAAGCAATGGGATCAGATGCCATGAACTTAGTATTCTGAATGTTGAGTTTTAAGCCAACTTTTTTACTCTCCTCTTTCACTTTCATCAAGAGGTTCTTTGGTTCCTCTTTACTTTCGGCCATAAGGGTGCTGTCATCTGCATATCTGAGGTTATTGATATTTCTCCTGGCAATCTTGATTTCAGCTTGTGTTTCATCCACCCAGCATTTTGCATGATGTACTCTGAATATAGGTTAAATATGCAGGGTGACAATATTCAGCCTTGACATACTCCTTTCACAATTTGGAACTAGTCTGTTGTTCCATGTCCAGTTCTAACTGTTGCATCTTGACGTGAATACAGATTTCTCAGGAGTCACATCAGGTGGTCTGGTATTCCCATCTCTTTCAGAATTTTCCACAGTTTATTGTGATTATACAGCGGAAGTGAGAAATAGATTTAAGGGACTAGATCTGATAGATAGAGTGCCTGATGAACAATGGACTGAGGTTTGTGACACTGTACAGGAGACAGGGATCAAGACCATCCCCATGGAAAAGAAATGCACAAAAGCAAAATGGCTGTCTGAGGAGGCCTTACAAATAGCTGTGAAAAGAAGAGAAGCGAAAAGCAAAGGAGAAAAGGAAAGATATAAGCATCTGAATGCAGAGTTCCAAAGAATAACAAGAAGAGATAAGAAAGCCTTCCTCAGTGATCAGTGCAAAGAAATAAAGGAAAAGAACAGAATGGGGAAGACTAGAGATCTCTTCAAGAAAATTAGAGATACCAAGGGAACATTTCATGCAAAGATGGGCTCGATAAAGGGCAGAAATGGTATGGACCTAACAGAAGAAGAAGATATTAAGAAGAGGTGGCAAGAATACACAGAAAAACTGTACAAAAAAGATCTTCATGACCCAGATAATCACGATGCTGTGATCACTCACCTAGAGCCAGACATCCTGGAATGTGAAGTCAAGTGGACCTAGAAAGCATCACTACCAACAAAGCTAGTGGAGGTGATGGAATTCCAGTTGACCTATATCGAATCCTGAAAGATGACGCTGTGAAAGTGTTACACTCAATATGCCAGCCTATTTGGAAAACTCAGCAGCGGCCACAGGGCTGGAAAAGGTCAGTTTTCATTCCAATCCCAAAGAAAGGCAATGCCAAAGAATGCTCAGACTACCACACAATTGCACTCTTCTCACACGCTAGTAAAGTAATGCTCAAAATTCTCCAAGCCAGTCTTTAGGAATACATGAACTGTGAACTTCCAGATGCTCAAGCTGGTTTTAGAAAAGGCAGAGGAACCAGAGACCAAATTGCCAACATCCACTGGATCATGGAAAAAGCAAGAGAGTTCCAGAAAAACATCTATTTCTGCTTTATTGACTATGCCAAAGCCTTTGACTGTGTGGATCACAATAAACTGTAGGTCTTCCTAGAACCACTCAATTTCAAAGGCATCAATTCTTCGGCACTCAGCATTCTTCACAGTCCAACTCTCACATCCATACATGACCACTGGAAAAACCATAGCCTTGACTAGATGGACCTTTGCTGACAAAGTAATGTCTCTGCTTTTAAATATGCTGTCTAGGTTGGTCATAACTTTCCTTCCAAGGAGTAAGCATCTTTTAATTTCATGGCTGCAATCACCATCTGCAGTGATTTTGGAGCCCCCAAAAATAAAGTCTGACACTATTTCCACTGTTTCCCCATCTATTTCCCGTGAAGTGATGGGACCAGATGCCATGATCTTTGTTTTCTGAATGTTGAGCTTTAAGCCAACTTTTTCACTCTCCACTTTCACTTTCATCAAGAGGCTTTTTAGTTCCTCTTCACTTTCTGCTATAAGGGTGGTGTGACCTGCATATCTGAGACTATTGATATTTCTCCTGGCATTCTTGATTCCAGCTTGTGCTTCTTCCAGCCCAGCGTTGCTTGTGATGTACTCTGCATATAAGTTAAATAAGCAGGGTGACAGTATACAGCCTTGACATACTCCTTTTCCTATTTGGCACCAGTTTGTTTTTCCATGTCCAGTTCTAACTGTTGCTTCCTGACCTGCATATAGGTTTCTCAAGAGTCAGGTCAGGTGGTCTGGTATTCCCATCTCTTTCAGAATTTTCCTCAGTTGATTATGATCCACATAGTCAAAGGCTTTGGCATAGTCAATAAAGCAGAACTAGACGTTTTTCTGGAACTCTCTTGCTTTTTCAATGATCCAACGGATGTTGGCAATTTGATCCCTGGTTCCTCTGCCTTTTCTAAACCAACACAGTATTGTAAAGTAAAATTAAAAAATTAAAAAAATAATAAATAAATAAATAAAATAAAACCATCTTGAACATCTGGAAGTTCATGGTTCACGTATTGCTGAAGCCTGGCTTGGGGAATTTTGAGCATTACTTTACTAGCGTGTGAGATGAGTGCAATTGTGCAGTAGTTTGAGCATTCTTTGGCATTGCCTTTCTTTGGGATTGGAATGAAAACTGACCTTTTCCAGTCCTGTGGCCACTGCTGAGTTTTCATAGCTATTTTTAAGGCCTCCTCAGACAGCCATTTTGCTTTTTTGCATTTCTTTTCCATGGGGATGGTCTTGATCCCTGTCTCCTGTACAATGTCATGAACATCTGTCCATAGTTCATCAGGCACTCTATCTATCAGATCTAGTCCCTTAAATCTATTTCTCACTTCCACTGTATAATCATAAGGGATTTGATTTAGGTCATACCTGAATGGTCTAGTGGTTTCCCTACTTTCTTCAATTTAAGTCTGAATTTGGTGATAAGGAGTTCATGATCTGAGCCACAGTCAGCTCCTGGTCTTGTTTTTGCTGACTATATAGAGCTTCTCCATCTTTGGCTGCAAGAATATAATCAATCTGATTTCAGTGTTGACCATCTGGTGAAGTTCATGTGTAGAGTCTTCTCTTGTGTTGTTGGAAGAGGGTGTTTGCTACGACCAGTGTGTTCTCTTGGCAAAACTCTATTAGCCTTTGCCCTGCTTCATTCTGTACTCCAACGCCAAATTTGCCTGTTACTCCAGGTGTTTCTTGACTTCCTACTTTTGCATCCAGTCCCCTATAATGAAAAGGACATCTTTTTTGGGTGTTAGTTCTAAAAGGTCTTGTAGGTCTTCATAGAACCGTTCAACTTCAGCTTCTTCAGTGTTACTGGTTGGGGCGTAGGCTTGGATCACTGTGATATTGAATGGTTTGCCTTGGAAACGATCAGAGATCATTCTGTCGTTTTACAACATTACAGTGTGATATCTGAGGTTGTTGATATTTGTCCTGGCAATCTTGATTTCAGCTTGTCCTTCATCCAGCCCAGTAGTTAACATGATGCTTCGGCATATAAGTTAAATGTAGCCCAGAGGTTAAAGTATCTGCCTGCAATGCAGGAGACCTGGGTTCAATCCCTGGGTCAGCAAGATCCCCTGGAGAAGGAAATGGCAACCCACTCCAGTATTCTTGCCTGGAGAATCCCATGGATGGAAGAGCCTGGTGGGCTACAGTCCACGGGGTCGCAAAGAGTCAGACGCGACTGAGTGACTTCACTTTCACTAATCTTGATTTCAGCTTGTCCTTCATCCAGCCCAGTATTTAACATGATGCTCTCAGCATATAAGTTAAATAAGCAGGGTGACAATATACAGACTTGATATACTCCTTTCCTAATTTTGAGCTAGTCCATTGTTCCATCTTTGGTTCTGACTGTTGTTTCTTGACCTGCATATAGTTTTCTCAATAAGGCAGGGAAGATGGGCTGGTATTCCTATACTTTAAGAATTTTCCACAGTTTGTTGTAATCCACACAAAGGATTTAGCACAGTCAATGGAACAGAAGTAGATGTTACTTTCTCTGGTATTCCCTTGCTTTTTCTATGATCCAATGGATGGTAGCAATTTGATCTCTGGTTCCTCTGCCTTTTCTAAATCCAGGTTGTATATGTCAAAGTTCTTGGTTTGCATACTGTTGAAGCCTAGCTAGATGGATTTCTAGCATTACCTTGCTAGCGTGTGAAACGAGAGCAATTGTGCAGTAGTTTGAACATTCTTTGGCATTGCTCTTCTTTTAGATTAGAATGAAAAGTCCCCTTTTACAGTCCGGTGGCAATTGCTGAGTTTTCCAAATTTATACAAGTTTTAAAGTTTACATTCCATTTACATTTATCACAAAATATTGACTCTATTTCGCATGTTGTAAAATACATCCTTCAGCTTATCTTATACCTAAAAGCTTGTACCTCTTACTTCCCCATCCTCATATTGCCCCTCCCTGACTCCACTGCTAACCACTTCTTTATTGTCTCTATCTGTGGCTTTACATCGTTTTTGTTGTATTCTTCTTCTTTTTTTTTTTAGATTCCACATGTTAGTGTTATCATACAGTATTTGCCTTTTTCTCTGGCTTATATTTCACTTAGTATAATGCCCTCCAGGTCTATCTACATTGCTACAAATGGTAAAATTTCATTCTTTTTTTCTGGCTAAGTTGTATGCCGTTGTAAATATACACCACATAGTCTATCCATTCATCTACTGATGAACACTTACATTGCTTCTGTATCTTTGCTGTTGCAAATAGTGTTGTTATAAACATCGGGGTACATGTGTCCTTTTGGTTTAGTGTTTTCGCTTGCCTCAGACATGTATACTCAAGAATGTGATTGCTGGATTATATGGTAGTTTTCATTTTTAGTCTTTTGAGGAAACTCCCTAATGTTTTGCACAGTGGTTGCAACAATTTTCATCCCTTCAACAGTGTACAAAGATTCCCCTTTCTCCACATCCTTACCAATATTTGTTATTTGTGATTTTTTGGTTTATTAAAATCATCAAGAAAGCTTCTTTAAAAATATGCAATACCAGTTAAGTCAGAACCTCTGAGGTAGAATCAAATATTTATATTAAGGGCAGGGAAAAACCTATACTTAAAATTTGTGAATAATTTCACTCTCTGTTTTTTGTTTCCAGTTTTCAAAATTTGGAACCATATATCACTGTCCAAATTGAGAGCTTGCCAAGGTTTTGGCCCTAGCTGTGGCAGCTGTGATAGCTAATGAGAATTTAGTAATTTCTAATGTTGAATCAGTCTCATCTCTTTGCTTTATTTATTTATTGGCATGCTTGTTTGAAACATTGGCATTCTAAAGCCAGTAAGTCATGGCTAAATACTATGTTTCTCTATGTCCAGACTGAACAATTATTACATTTATTAATTGTATATTACTACATAACAACTTACCATGAAATTGGTGCCTTAAAACAAGACAAATTTATTATCATGCAGTTCTGTAGGTTAGAGCAAGGACAAGGGTTTCTTGGGCTAAAATCAGTGTCAGCAGAGCTGTGTTCCTTTATGAAGGCTTTAGCTAAGAATCTGTTTTCTTTCTTTTTTTAACTTCTAGAGGTCACCCGCATTTCTTGGTGTGTGTGTGTGTGCGTGCACATCTGACTCTTTGCAACCCCATGGACTAGAGCTCGCCAGGCTCTTCTCTCCATGGAATTTTCCAGGCAAGAATATTGGAATAGGTTGCCATTTTCTTCTCCAGGGGATCTTCCCAACCCAGCGATTAAACCCATGACTTCTGCATCTCCTGAATTGGTGGGTGGATTCTTTAGCAGCTGAGCTATCATTATTCTAAATCAACAATGTTACATCTTTCTTGCCCTTTTTCCATAGTCACATCTCTGATCACAGCCAAGGAATGTTCTCTACTTTTGATTTGCGATTATATCATCCCCACCAAATAATCAAGGATTATATTCTCATTTCAAGGGACGATTAATGATATCTTCAAAGTCCTTTTTGCCATGTAACCTAATTTATCCACAGGTTCCAGACTTCAGGGTATGGATGTCTCTATGGGCCTATTATTCTGCCTAGCACAGTAGACTTTGAGACAGGACAAGGGATTAACTTCTCTAAGTCTTTTTTACAGCCTGCTTCTTTAGCTCATTCTCTTGTTTCAGCCGTGTCTCATTTTGGTAGAGCCTCCAGGCAGTTGAGAATCTGTGCCTCTGGCTAACCAGAATGGTGTTTAAATGCTTGGCAACCCTTCTTTCACACTTTCTTGATCCCCATTTTTTGGTTTCCCATCGGTGGAGTTGTTCTTACACAGCCACAAATTAGAGAACATCATAAATACTATGCTCTTACCACAGAGATCAAAGAACTAATTTCCTAGATAATTCAACTTCCTCTAAAGCCACAATTGGAGAAATGTCCTTACAAATGCTCTTTGTCTCTTACACCTCAATTTACTCCATGTAAATAAATTTTCATCTTTCTCCCACAGATATACACGAAGATATCAGATATCCTCCAGGAGCCTGGCTCTCTGTGACAGCTAGAGCCTGGTGAATTATAGTTTGTGCTTTTTCCAATAGTTTTTCATTCATCTCTATATTAATTACTGAGTGAATGTGAGTTGGTTTAAAGAAAATGTGCAGATCATTTCATTCTGTAAAGTCCCAGAGAGGCATACACAGTGAGATCATGAGCTTAACAGGTGTCAGCCACACTCAGCTCTGTTCTTCTTGATTTTTCGCCTTTATACCCAGAAGACTGTACTGTTTCAATCTTCAAGTCCCAGGTTTCAAATCCCAAATTATCTCAGGGCTTGTTTGCTGAGTAATATAAAATTATATTTGTTCTTCATGGTCATCTTCTAAAGCTGTAGCCATTAGCAACACAGACTCTGCCAAAGACTGTCCATTTAATCAAGCTTACTTGGGCTTATTGCCCTTGTGCCTAAATATTGTGTTTTTCTGCATTCCATATTAAATTTAGATTTCCAATTTACATGATGACTAGTTTTAATATCTGACCATAAGTGTAGCTCTTAGTAAGTGTAAGAAGATCCTGAGTTTCTTTCTTGGGCAAAGTTAACTTCCCTTCAGGATTTTTTGGAATGCCTCCTTTTATCACTCCACATTTTTATAGTTCCCTCAAGTATCAAGAATTGAAATATAAAATACAAAATGGAACCAGGAATACGAATCAGTTAGGATAGACTACACAGTAACAAATGCCCCCCAAAATTCCAGTACCTTCAAAGTACAGACTTAGTTCTGTCTCATGTCCCATTTCCACTGCAGGTTTTCTATGCCTTTTTCCCAGGTCATCTTTACTCCAAAACTAAGCTGACAGTGAAGATTTGGTCTGGAATATTGCCCATTATTACAGTCGAAGAATAGAGTACGGCCAATCCTATGCTGGCCCTTAAGAGTTTCTACCTGGAATTGACATCTGCTCTTTTTAATAATGCTTCATTGATGAAAGGAAGTTACATTGGCCTGGCCTGACAGCAGGGAGTGGAGAAGTATCATACTTTCCCAGGAAGAGGCAGCAAATACTTTGTGAACAACAGGTCTACCATACCCTGTCTTTCAGATTGATATTATTTAGATAAATCTAATTTCTTCCTGAAAAAATGCATTCATTTACCCTCCAACAGAGAAAACACAAGAGACCCATCCAATGATCAGCCTCAATGTTTGGATCATATAATATTCTCTAAGTCAGGCTGAACATGGCTCTTCTTCTTTCATGGTTTTGTATGAGAGAGAGACAAGTCCCTCCATACCCACTGCATAATAGGGGAGCAATGAAAGAATTATAGTCTTAGAGATACACAGCAGTTATTGGTCGATAGAAAATTTAAAATTCCACTGGGACCATATCCCAAGCTTCCGTTACTAGCTTGAGAAATGTTCTCTGAATGGGCTCTGATATGCTCCCTCAGAGAAGCTCCCAGTCTCATGTTCTTCATGGACTTTGTATCCAACCCCTGTAAGGTCCCTCCTTTCCCATAATCCTTTTTGGTCTCTTCTGATGAAGCACTGGGCATAGCCTTCTTTGGGGGCCAAGTAACTTTTTCAGTCTGCTTCCTGGCCTTAACGGTTATGGCACAAGGACCATTTAAGTCTTCAATTGTCACAATTTCTTTTAGTCTAGGCTGGTAACCTTTTTGTTTTCCTTATTAAAACTTTCCCCAAGAATGTAGCTTTCATTTTAACCAAGTTTCCATCACAACATGTGCCAATAGGCTTGCCTACAGTTTTTTTAGAGAGTCCTCACCTTCTAGACTTAATTTTAGAAACCTTGAGCCTAACTGACTTCTATTGAAAAACCAGTCTTTGTCTGTTCTCTTAGCAATTGTGGGTGCCAAATTAATTCCTTTGGAGATTTTTTTATAATAGCATGAGTTTCGATTTGGTCTTTGTCATGAAGCTGAATTTTCATTTGTCCTTTGTACCATAATGATCTTCTCAGTTTTGTCTTGAAGATTGGAAATGAAAATTGATTTAAGTTTCATCTCTGTACATTTAATTTTCCTACCTCCTCACTGAAATATGCAAGCTCATTTGATAAAATATCTTTCTTCCAAGTTATTATAGATTGACAATGTTACTGAATGCTATGTCACTGTATAATAATGATTTATATCCTTTTAGATCCTAGTCATAGTTTCCTTGCCATTTGCAACCTATTTCTATAAACCTCATATTTTATGATTCACAGTCATTTTTGTTGCTATTGTATCATGCTCCTAGTTTAGATATCAATTTTGGTCAGAATAGGCTAGGATATGCTGTTATAATAAATGATACCTAACTTAATGTCTTATAACAGGAAGAATAACTATTTCATAATATTTAATAATAACTATTAAACCAATACTAAACTGCAGTCATTTATTCATGAGAGTGAATCTCATATATCTAAAATATATGGTTAAAATGTTTAGAATTTTAAACTCAAAACTTTAATTGACAAAATTACTGTGTCAAAGTCAAAAAAATTGAAGTACTTTTGATGAAGATAGAGAAAAATTCCCTTCCTCTTTATCAGGGCCTATATTAATTATAGGTCATTTTTATTAACACAATGAATGAAAGATTCAAGACACCAAAACAGTGAGACATCGGTCAGAAGGGTTTGTCAGCAAATCCCTTTCTTTTCTAATTGAGGTAAGATAGACTAATAATTAGGTATTACTGTACAGAGTTTCCTTGTTTCCACTAGAGAAGTCTTTATTTAAAGGCTCTGGAACTGAGTTTATTCTCATCTTTTGTTGTTGTTAGTCGCTTCAGTCATGTCTGACTCTTTATGAGACCCCATTGTAGCCTGCCAGGTTTCTCTGTCCATGGGATTTCCCAGGCAAGAATACTGGGGTAGGTTGCCTTTTCCTTCTCCAGGGGATCTTCCATACCCAGGGATCGAACTTGCATCTCCTGCATTGGCAGGCAGATTCTTTACCTCTGAGCTACCAAGGAAGCGAGATCAATATTACCTCTTAGCAACATAGATGTTTCTAGTAAAATAACAAGCATGTACAAATTCTTACAACATACTACAAAGGCTTTTGAATGTCTCAGAGCTATGCTTCCCCCTTTCCAAAACAATTTATTTACATCAACTCCTAGGCATTAAATGGGATCAGCCTGGCTGCATCATTCTCTCATTGTTCACTTAGTCGTGTCTGCCTCTTTGCGACCTCATGTAGTGCATCATGCCAGGCTTCCCTGTCCTTCACTATCTCTGGGAGTTTGCTCAAACTCGCGTCCATTGAGTTCTGATGCCATCCAACCATCTCATCCTGTCGCCTCCTTCTCCTCCTGTCCTCATTCTTTCCCAGCATCCGGATCTTTCCCAATGAGTCGGTTCTTCGCATCAGGTGGCCAAAGTATTGGAGCTTCACCTTCAGCATCACTACTTCATTCTCTTTTTTAAAAAATATAAATTTATTTATTTTAATTGGAGGTTAATTACTTTACAATATTGTATTGGTTTTCCCATACATCAACATGAATCCGCCACAGGTATACACGTGTTCCCCATCCTGAACCCTCCTCCCTCCTCCCTCACCATACCATCCCCCTGGGTCGTCTCAGTGCACCAGCCCCAAGCATCCAGCAGATGAATGGATAAGAAAGCTGTGATACATATACACAATGGAGTATTATTCATCCTCTCTTAAGTAACATTTTTCCAAGTCTGTACTCACAGGTTAAGAAGATATTGTAATGTAGCAAAAGGCTAGGAATTCTCACCTGCAACCTTCTTCACAATGTTATCCAAAGGTCCCTGGCACAGTGTGATTAGACATTATACTTTTTAAATTCCTAAAATAAAATGTGAAAATTAGTATCATTTTAATTTTTATCTTTCTTATTATCACTGAGGCTGAATATTTTCTCAGATTTCATAATTAAGAAAAAATATCTCCTGGGACTCCTTCATTGTGCCCTTTATTAGAAGGCCCTTTCTTAAAATTAAAATTGTTTGTATTTTTAAATTCTTATTATAGACTTGAACTTTTTCATTTTAAAATCTTTGCACAATAAAGGAAATCTGTCATGTCATTAATGACTTATGCAATTTTCAGGTAAGTTTAAATCATAAGACAGTAAGTTCTAGACTCTAAAGTGATGTGAACAAGTTAGAGGTGTGGTTATATAGCTTTTAGAATTAACTTTGTTGAAAATAAAAAATACAAACAAAAGTCAAATAATATTTTTGAAGATACACCTATATATCATCATTTTTTAAATAGGTGATATGAATAAATAATAATAAAAACATAAACAAAAAATATACAAACTTCCAGTTATAAAATAGGTCATGTGAATGCAATGTACAGTGTGGTAACTATAATTAATAATACTCTACTGTATATTTGAAAATTGCTAAGCAAGTAGATGTTACAGGTTCACATAATTAAAAATAATAAACATAATAAATAATAAATGAATCAGGATTTAGAATGTAGGAAGTGTGTAGAAGTCTTTCAGTTATTCAGCACAGCCCCTAGAGACTAAAGACATTGTGAAAAACCGTGCTTAAGGCTAGACTATTTAACTAAAGGTTTTTATATACCTGTCTGTACGTACTTTATGTATTAATACCTATCTGTTTCCTAATAATTATTTAAGGCAAAAACTATGAAAGTTTCAAATATGACTTTTAGTGAAATGAATAGAAAATAAATATTCTGGAAAGTTAGCTATAGTATAATATAAGATGACATATATGTCTTGATTTTTTTTTTAGATAAACTTTTTTGTAGAATAGTTTTGGATTTACAGAAAAATTATGATGATAGTGCAGAGAGTCTATATGTCCCATGATCAGTTTCCCTCATTACTAACATTGGTGCATTGTATTTGCTATAATTAATGAACCAATATGACACATTTTATTAAATAAAATTCATATTTTATCCAAATTTTCTTAATTTTTATCCAATGTCTTTGTTTCTTTTTTTCTATTCCAGGATGCCATTCAATGACTATCGCATTACATTTAGCCATGTTGTCGCCTTAGGCTCCTCTCGGTTGTGACATTTACAATATGACTCTATACAATATGGAAATTTTGTAGATTAAAGGCAAGGTAAAAAAGGGAGGAAAAAAAAGAGAAAAAGTCAAAGTTGCCTTTAAAGACAAAATACAAGTCATGAGATTATGTTCCTTGGCTAGAGATGGGTAACAGCTCTATCTTTGAACCACAGTGTCCAAAAGACACAAACACACAAGTTGCTTACCATCCTTCAGAGAAATGAAGCTCTTCCTGGTATGGAGTCCTGAGATAACTTTGTCTTGAAGCCATGATTGAGAGACCACTTTGTAATGTTCTAAACAAGTCCCTTAATATCATTTCTATGGAGAATAAAAAATGGCTTATGAGGGCTAATCCCTATAGCATCTTAAAGGTAGGCCAAGGTCATGATGGCTGCCTGCATTTCAAGTGTGAGGAGGAAAGGCAATGGGGTCATTGAAGTGAGCTACTCAAGCTCATTGGAGGATTAAGCATTTCCCTTAAAGAGCTGTTCCTTAGGGCTCTTCCCAAGGCTTCCAGGGACAACCAGATAACTCAGGGATGTCATATTGACGATTTCAGGTTGGACCCTCTTGACTCTTTCTCACCCCACCTTTCCCGAACTTCTCTGATGAAAGACAAACAAAAGACATTAAACATAGGTACTCTATAGGGGCATCTGGCAAGGAAGACTAAAGGTTGTTGAGGCTGGTAGAACCATGAAGGGTGGATTTTGACAGGCAGGTATTCTAGGTACCCCACAGTTTGCGGAATGGCCATCTGCTTCATCTCTCCCTACTTCACACTGTGCGTGCTCATCTTGGCCAGGGGCGTCTGCTCATAAAAATGAATCATATTTTCTTTGGTCACATCATGTCTATGTGCAAAGTTGCCAGAAGTTTGCAAGTACCATCTCTATGGAATTTATAATATGCCAGAAACCAGGTGAGATTTTCTGTAATTGCAATTATTTATATTGTTCTCCAGCTTAAAATTTCTCTGTGAACAGTATTGCTAATTAAAGTACTGCTGCAACTAAAACAAGAGTGTGACCTACTGACTGCAAGCTCTTAATTTAGAAAGATGGTGATGATGACCCTATATGCAAGACAGCAAAGAGACACAGATGTAAAGAACAGACTTTTGGACTCTGTGGGAGAAGGCGAGGGATGATTTGAGAGAATAGCATTGAAACATGTATATTACTATATGTGAAATAGATCGCCAGTCCAGGCTCGATGCATGAGACAGGGCATTCAGTGCTGGTGCACTGGGATAACCCTGAGGGATAGGATGGGGAGGGAGGTGGGAGGGGGGTTCAGGATGGGGGACACATGTACACCCATGGCTGATTCATGTGAATGTATGGCAAAACCACTACAATATTGTAAAATAATTAGCCTCCAATTAAAATAAATTAATTAATTTAAAAAAATTTTTTAAGTATCACATACACACACATATACACACAAAGTCCTGCTCTAGCCTACATGTGGGTTAGTAGATCACTATTTGATTTCTGGCTTTATTCCTTGATATGTGTGACTTTGGGAAAAAATTTTTTTTAATATTTTGAGGCCTCAGTTCCCTCATCTGTAACATGGGAAGTATATACCAATGTTAAAGTACAAATATTAAAATTAAGTGAAATAAATTATGTGATGCTTTTACACAAATATTTAAATTGTAAATAGCCTTGATGATATTGTCTTTATGTATATACATAAATATACCACATTTAAAACCATTTTACTTTACCTAAACATGACATGTGACATTTATCTTATATATCACACTTTTAAAATTTTTTTGTTCTTTCCATGTTTGGACAAATGTGTAATGACCTATAGCCACCATTAGAGTATCATTCAGAGTATTTTCATTACCTTCAGAATCCACTGCTCTCCTCCTAGTCATTCCTCCTTCTCCCCACCCCCTGCCCCCAACTCCTGGCACTGGTAACTATTGATATTTGTACTATCTCCATTGGAATTCACGTACTATCAAAAAGTTTTTATTAGGAAGATAACGTTAAAATAGGGGTTTCCCTGTAGCTTAGACAGTAAAGAATCTGCCTGCAATAAAGGAGACCCAGGTTCAATCCCTGAGTCTTGAAGAGCCCCTGGAGAAGAGAATGGCTACCTACTCCAGTATTCTTGCCTAGAGGATTCCATGGACAGAGGAGCCTGGCAACCTACCATCCATGGGGTCACAAAAGTCAGACACAACTGAGCAACTAACACCACACTACTACTACTAATGTTAAAATAACAACAGAAATCTATGGGAAATCTGTTTTTCTACATTCCCATTACCTTATCAAATTTATTTTCAGTTATCTTTTTATATTATAAGCTTTATTTTATACATAACCAATTTCTACATATTATAGTGATATTGTTGATCCAATATTTAAGTTTTCTATTTTATCTTAGATTAAAAAAATGCCTTTCTTTTTCTTATCCTTGTTTCCTTTTCTTGAAAGTGTTCGTTTCTCAGTTGTGTCCAACTCTTTGCAGCTCAATGGACTGTAGCCCAGTAGGTTCCTCTGTTAATGGAAATCTCCAGGCAAGAATCCTGGAATGGATAGCCATTCCCTTCTCCAGGATATCTTCCTAACCCATATCTCCTGCAATGCAGGCAGATTCTTTACTGTCTGAGCCATCAGAGAAGCCTACATCTAAACACTGCGCTGTCAGCCTGACGTTATCCCCACTCTACCAGTTACTTTTATTTTACAATGCTGCTTCTTAAAATCCCCTGATGTTTAGACAAAAACAAAAAAGGCATAATACATACACTCTGTAACAAGGGCAACATCCAGCAACTATTCAATTAAATCTAAGTTGCTGCTGCTGCTGCTGCTGCTGCTGCTGCTGCTGCTGCTAAGTCACTTCAGTCGTGTCTGACTCTACGCGACCCAATAGATGGCAGCCCAACAGGCTCCCCCATCCCTGGGATTCTCCAGGCGAGAATACTGGAGTGGGTTGCCATTTCCTCCTCCAATGCATGAAAGTGAAAAATAAAAGTGAAGTCGCTCAGTCGTGTCCGACTCTTAGCGACCCCATGGACTGCAGCCCACCAGGCTCCTCTGTCCATGGGATTTTCCAGGCAAGAGTGCTGGAGTAGGGTGCCGTTGCCAGGTACATATCAGTAAATCTACTAGATGCTTATCCTATACTCCGTTCAGTTCAGTTCAGTCACTCAGTCGTGTCTGACTCTGCGACCCCATGAATCGCGGCACGCGTCCATCACCGTCCATCCCCGTCCATCACCAACTCCCGGAGTTCACTCAGATTCATGTCCATTGAGTCAGTGATGCCATCCAGCCATCTCATCCTCTGTCGTCCCCTTCTCCTCCTGCCCCCAATCCTTCTCAGCATCAGGGTCTTTTCCAATGAGTCAAGTCTTCGCATGAGGTGGCCAAAGTACTGGAGTTTCAGCTTTAACATCATTCCTTCCAAAGAAATCCCAGGGCTGATCTCCTTCAGAATGGACTGGTTGGATCTCCTTGCAGTCCAAGGGACTCTCAGGAGTCTTCTCCAACACCACAGTTCAACTATTATGTCCCAAATGCTGTGTGAGCATGTAATGGGGTGCATAAGATTAGTAAAATGATACCTGTGCTCACAGAAATTTATTATCTGACTGAGGTGATGGACATGTTCACATGATTCAATTAACTAACATGACCTAAGAGCATATATCACAGCACGACAGGCTAAAATAACGAAGTACTAAATTATGAGATATGGAAACTGATACGAGGTTTAGTAACTGACAGGACAGAAAAGCCCATGCTATAAAAAATGCACTGTGAAGTTGAGATTCCTGCAGGAAGAGATGGCCCTGAAGCCACACCTCTCAGCAGAGAAACTGATGGTGGCGCCACCATTGCAGAATTTAGGCACTGGTAGGAATGGGTTTCAGGGAACTACCAGGAATGTTCCATCAGCTGTCCTGGAATTATGACAGAATATGTTCATCTTAACTTAGAACTCCCTCCACTGCAGCCAGGGCCATAAGGATTTGCCCCAGCCTGGAGAGAAGGCACTAGGAGATGAAGAATTGATCTCTGTAGAATCAAAGATATTGTGTTTATATACTTATTTCTTTAAGCTAGGGGAAAATGGATAATGAACAGGAAACAATGGGAAAGGGTATTGCACAAACCAAAGTACAGAATCTAGTTCACTGTTGTGTGTGTGTGTATGTGTGTGTATAATTTCAAACCCTATTAGTAAATTCAGAAGTTTGTCATAAGCAAGAGATATAATGAATGATTACCTGGGAAAGTCCTTTTAAGACTCCATGCTTAGAAAACTGACTAAATGAATATCTATATCATGTGCTTCTCACCAGTTATGTGGTAGGGAGCCACCTTAGTTTCTTCAACTCCAGGATGAGAGTCTTAATACCCTCTTCCGAAGGTTTGAAGGAAAGTAAGCAGTGTACAAATAGACGTCAGTGTTTTCCCCCATTTTCTTTTAAAAGAAAGCTTTCAAACCTCAAACATTTTTATTTTTAAAGATGACTTGGAGCATTTGTGACAGTAAAAAAATACAGTCTGGCTGACAACTGCCTTTGAAAAACGGCTTTAAAATCAACTGGTTGATAGGAAAAAGATGGGCTTTCATGGGTTCAACAACTTGGAAGTTGGAAAAAATCATAGAACTAGAATGGAGATTGAATACAGTCTGGTTATCATATCAGAGTAAAAAGCATTTCTTTATTTCTTAAATATTCAGAGAGATGTACCCTTAGACCACCACCAATAAGGTGGTGGATTTCATGAAATATAAAAGCTAGGTATCTTCTCCTTGAGGGTCCTTGTAAATTTCCTCTGTAGTTGGCTGGAGACTAATACACCATGTATATCAGTCAGTGAGAGGGATGTTTGTTTTCTGAAAGTGGAAGTGTTAGTCACCCAGTCATGTATAGTTCTTGGTGACCACATGGGACTATAGTCTGCAAGGCTCCTCTGTCCATGGAATTCTCCAGGCAAGAATACTGGAGTGGGTAGCCATTCCCTTCTCCAGAAGATCTTGCTGACCCAGGGAT
Source organism: Ovis canadensis (assembly GCF_042477335.2). NCBI lineage: Eukaryota > Metazoa > Chordata > Mammalia > Artiodactyla > Bovidae > Ovis > Ovis canadensis. The sequence goes on from NC_091252.1 coordinate 81,702,150, forward strand.
CAAACCTGGTTTCCTGCATTGTAGGCAGACTCTTTACAATCTGAGCCAAATCAGGGAAGCCCCTTCATTTTCTACTACTGCCTTAACAAATGATCACCGCAGCTTAAGATAACACCCAGTTATTATTTCCCAGTGTGTAGGTCACAAGTATTGGCATAACTGGCTCAACTGAGTCATGTGTCGTGTTTCACAAGGCTCTGGAGATGAATCCTTCCCAAGCTCACTTAGGTTGTTGACTGAAATCTGTTCTTTGAAGCCTGTCCTTGTTTCTTTGCTGCCTGTCAGCTAACAGTTGTTCCTATAAGTTTCTCACTTTTTCCTGTTTCCCATATGACTGCTCCAGCAAGGAGCAAATTCCACTCATGATTCAAATCCTCCCATTTGTTTCTTGACACACTTTTTGTTTCACCTAGCCAAAGTTCTCTATATCCAAGTCTTCAGTGGTTTAGACTGGATCAATCTGGATCATCAAGAATAATTCCCTTATTTTTAAGTTCTTCAACCATAATTACAATGTACCTTTGCCATGCAACAGAACATTCACAGGTTCCAGACATGTGGACATCTGTAGAGCGGCCTTCTGCCTAGCACACAAGTTGGGAACATGTGTATACCTGTGGTGGATTCATGTTGATGTATGGCAAAACCAATACAATATTGTAAAATAATTAACCTCCAATTAAAATAAATAAGTTTATATTTAAAAAGCTATCATTCCTTATTCATTATCAGAGCATATCATCTTCATAAAAGGCACTTGTAAATTTTCAGTTAAATTATCTTGGCAAACTTACCTTGTTGTTCAGTCACTAAATTGTGTCTGACTCTTTGTGACCCCATGGATTACAGCACGCCAGGCTTCCCCGTCCTTCATTATCTCCTGGAGTTTGCTCAAACTCATGTCCATTGAGTCAGTGATGCCATCCAACCATCTCATTCTCTGTTGTCCCCTTCTCCTCCTGCCCTCAATCTTTCCCAGCATCAGGGTCTTTTCCAGTGTGCCAACTGTTCACATCGGGTGGCCAAAGTATTGAAGCTTCAGCTTCAGTGTTAGTCCTTCCAATGAATATTCAGGGTTGATTTCCTTTATGATTGACTGGTTTTATCTCCTTACTGTCCAAGGGACTCTCAGAAGTCTTCAGTACCACAATTCGAAAGTATCAGTTCTTCAGCACCCAGCCTTCTTTATGGTCCAACTCTTATATCCGTACGTGACTACTGGAAAAACCACAGCTTTGATTAGATGGACCTTTGTCGGCAAACTGATGTCTCTGCTTTTTAATATGCTGTAACATGCATGAAATATGACCTCTCTAGGGAGTAGTTGCTGGCATTTGAACAACACTGATGTACCTCAATTTTCCTTTTTTTGGATTCTCTCCTAAAGTGAGTATTAAGTCTTTTGTTTCATCTCTGTTTTGGTTCTTCAGGACAATGATCAGGGAAGAAATTACATGTGGATTTTATTATGTCCTGTTGGTAATGTGGGCAGGCATAGATGCTGAATCATCTGGCATCATTTGAAAGGATTCAGCTGGTAGGAGAGATTCTGACTACCTGATAAGAGACTGTTCCTGTCACTCAGGATATGCTGCTCCCAGGAAGAAGTTAATCTCCACACGAGTGCAAACAATGACTGCTTTAAGACCTTAAAGATAAAATCTTTAAGGTAAAATTTTTAAGATAAAATCTTGAGCTGCTGATTCTTACACCCATGTTTTAATATGTATCATATTTTTTTGCCCAGCTCAAGCAAAAAAAAAATTATATTCTCTCCCCCAACCATATTTAGTTCCTTCAATTCTAGAAAGATACAATGGGAAAATATCCAGCCACATACTACGATTATAAAGTCCTCTATTTTCAGTCTGATCTTCTCTTTCTCCTCCCTTTGCCTTACTTGTCCTTCAGCCACTTCACTACTAATGAGAGTTTCTACCAGAAAGTAAGCAGTGGCAGAGACGTGAAACATGCGCGTGCTCAGTCATTTCAGTCGTGTCTGACTCTGTATGACCCCATGGACTGTCGCCCACTGGGCTCCTCTGCCCATGGGATTCTCCAGGCAAGAATACTGGAATGGGTTGCTATTTCCTTCTCCAGGGGATCATCTCAACCCAGGAATTGACCCTGTGTCTCTTGTATCTCCTGTGTTGGCAGGCAGATTCTTTACCACTAGCGCCACCTGGGAGGCCCCAAACTGAAACTTATGTACAACTTACCTTAATTATTAGCCCCAACGTAACTCCGGGAGATGATGATGGACAGGGAAGCCTGGCTTGCTGCGATTCATGGGGTTGCAAAGAGTTGGACACGACTCAGCGATTGAACTGAACTGAAGGTTTAGGGAATAAATTGAAAAACAGTGACCAGAAAGAACGAGGCTCCTCAGTCTTCCGTGCTAGTCCCCAGAATGCCACTGTCAATCATGGGTAATGGGTGGCTTCATTCTCAGCCAGTGGGTTAACTTTAGGGTGGAGATTTGCACATAATTCCAATCCAGATTGGAAATGTAGACATTTACCCAGATCATCCTTTCTTATTTTACAAGATGAAGAACCTTGACCCAGAAAGATTTACTGTGTTGTGCATAGCCATACAACGCAAATACCATGTAAATTTTCTCTCAACACGAATACATGTACATCTGACCTTATTACCCTTCTGAAAACATGTGGCGAAGCCAAGACCAAAATGTGTTAATGACTTATAGTTGTATCATTTCATATGAACAGGCTAAGACCAGAATGCAAATCTGCCATTCTATCTCCATATATACTTCCTGTCTACTTACGTCTGCCAGGTGTGAAAAGTCCCAGGGAAAGCAGGTGTGGTATAACAGAGTGGTTATATAGGGGGGAAGGCACCTGATGGATCATTATGTGCATCTTCACATGCTATTAGTGTGCCATGATGTCTTTTGTTTCACTAATAAATCACCATAAGCTTGAGGCCTTTGTCTTGACAACCTTATTTTCTCTCAGGCCAAGATCATTGCATGGTCCCAGTGACATAGGACTAGATCTCATCCTTGAGTGAATTCCTATGTAAATAATTTCATTTTAAAATCTTTTTCTCTTTGGAATTGAGCCAAAATTTAATGAGAAAAATGATCTATTATGCAGTCTCACTCTTAAAGCAAATATAAGTCTCCAATTGCTGAATTCTTATAGGTGCTATCTGCCTTCAGTTAGGAATAATTTAGAAATTGAATAAGAAATCCCTTTCATTGACTGACATCTTGCAGATTAAATCTGAAGCCTCTTGAACTTCATTATAGCTTCATGAATATTGTAAGGCTTTAAATCTTGACTGTGGTTTTGAAACTCAGCCAGGAAGGTATTAACAGTTGTTAGAATTTGTATTTATGTAACACCCTTTCTTCCAACTGGTTTAAAGCAACTAGAATATTGTTTCAATCTGTCTCCATAATAGGCATGTAAGTTGTTAAGTGGAGGCTTCATTATTCCCATTTTATAAGGAAGAGCCCTAAGGGCCAAAGAAGTGGCACCACCAGACAGAAGACACATAATTCTCTATTACATATTGTCCAGCTCTGAATCTCTGTTTGGGGAAGTTGTTTTTTACTACTAAGATGCACCATTTGCATTCAGTTCAGTCACTAAGTCGTATCCGACTCTTTGCAACCCCATGAATCACAGCACGCCAGGACTCTGTCCATCACCAACTCCCGGAGTTTACCCAAACTCATGTGCATCGAGTCAATGATGCCATCCATCCAACTCATCCTCTGTCATCCCCTTTTCCTCCTGCCCACAATCCCTCACAGCATCAGAGTCTTTTCCAATGAGTCAGCTCTTCACATGAGGTGGCCAAAGTATTGGAGTTTCAGCCTCAGTATCAGTCCTTCCAATGAACACCCAGGACTGATCTCTTTTAGGATGGACTGGTTGGATCTCCTTGCAGTCCAAGGGACTCTCAAGAGTCTTCTCCAACACCACAGTTCAGAAGCATCAATTCTTCGGCACTCAGCTTTCTTCACAGTCCAACTCTCACATCCATACATGACCACTGGAAAAAATATAGCCTTGACTAGATGGACCTTTGTTGGCAAAGTAATATTTCTGCTTTTTAATATGCTATCTAGGTTGGTCATAACTTTCCTTCTAAGGAGTAAGTGTCTTTTAATTTCATGGCTGCAATCACCATCTGCAGTGATTTATTTTTTTGGATCTTAAAAAAATAAAGTCTGACACTGTTTCCCCATCTATTTGCCATGAAGTGATGGGACCAGATGCCATGATCTTCGCTTTCTGAATGTTGAGATTTAAGCCAACTTTTTCACTCTCCTCTTTTACTTTCATCAAGAGGCTTTTTAGTTCCTCTTCACTTTCTGCCAGAAGGGTGGTATCTGCATATCTGAGGTTATTGATATTTCTCCTGGCAATCTTGATTCCAGCTTGTGCTTCTTCCAGCCCAGTGTATCTCATGATGTACTCTGCATAGAAGTTAAATAAGCAGGGTGACAATGTACAGCCTTGACATATTCCTTTTTCTATTTGGAACCAGTCTGTTTTTTCATGTCCAGTTCTAACTGTTGCTTCCTGACCTGCATATGGGTTTCTCAAGAGGCAGGTCAGGTGGTCTGGTATTCCCATCTCTTTCAGAATTTTCCACAGTTTGTTGTGATCCACACAGTCAAAGGCTTTGGCATAGTCAACAAAGCATAAATAGATGTTTTTCTGGAACTCTCTTGCTTTTTCAATGACCCAGTGGATGTTGGCAATTTGATCTCTGGTTCCTCTGCCTTTTCTAAAACCAGCTTGAACATCTGGAAGTTCACGGTTCATGTACTGCTGAAGCCTGGCTTGGAGAATTTTGAGCATTACTTTACTTGTGTGTGAGATGACTGCAACGGTGCGGTTGTTTGAGCATTCTTTGGCATTGCCTTTCTTTGGGACTGGAATGAAAACTGACCTTTTCCAGTCCTGCGGCCACTGCTGAGTTTTCCAAATTCACTGGCATATTGAGTGCAGCACTTTCACAGCATCATCTTTCAGGATTTGAAATAGCTTAACTGCATTACACTGCTATAATTCTTCATTAAATCTCTACTTCTCTTTCGGCCTTTTCAAAATTTTTATTTATTATTTTTGGCTGCTCTGGGCCTTCGTTGTTGTGTGCAGGTTTTCTCTAGTTGCAGCGAGCAAGGGCCACTCTCCAGCTGCAGTGCATGGGCTTCTCATTGCAGTGGCCCCCCCTTGTTGCGGAGCACAGGCTCTAGGGGCTGACTGTAATAGGTGTAGTATGTGGGCTCAGTAGTTGAGCTTCTCTTGTTGCAGAGCTTGAGCTCTAGGTTCACAGGCTTCAGCAACTGCAGAACATGGGCTCCGTAATTGTGATTCATGGCCTCCAAAGTGCAGGTTCAGTAAGGTGTGGCTCATGGGCCCAGCTGTCTCATGGCATGAAGGATCCTCCTGGGTCAGGGATCGAACTGATGCCCCCTGCATTGCAAGGCAGATTCTTAATCCCTGGACCACCTGGGAAGCCCCTCTTTCAGTCTTAGTCCCAGCTCCCATGTCCCTCTCCTCTTCATTTGCCCACCAGTTTTATTTCCATCAATAACATCCTCCTCCAAGTCCTAGTGCATCATTCTTAATCCTTAAAGTGCATGAGACTCTCCCAGAGTGCTCTAGTCTCAGTAATTGAACTGAATGAATTGAAAGTCACTCAGTCGTGTCCGACTCTTTGCACCCCCATGGACTATACAGTCCATGGAATTCTCCAGGCCACAATAGTGGAGTGGGTAGCCTATCCCTTCTCTAGTGATCTCCCCAACCGGCGAATCGACCCAGGGTCTCCTGCATTGCAGGAGGATTCTTTACCAACTCAGCTATCAGGGAAGCCCAGCCTCAGTAATGGTGATTCTTTTTTAATGGGTCTAGACTGGAGCCCAGAACCTTCCTTTTAGCAGATACCTTAAAAGAGTCCAATGCTGATAATAACTGAGAGAAGTGTCTCACAATCAATCCTGATGTGGAGTGGAAAAGCTGGGAAGAGTTTTAGAGTCTCAAGCCTGTTAGCTATGGTCTAGTATTTTACGGCTGTTTGGCCTATATTAGGTTGAGTTCTTGAGAAGCAGAGCCAGATGCAAAGAATCTTTTGCTAATAATATATTGAGGTGTGCTCTCAAGAGAAGAGGAAAGGGATCGGGATGGGGCTGGGAAATATGTTGGCAATGTCTGAACTGGAGTCTGATCCCACCTGTGTGCTCTGGAATACAGATTGACCACAGAATTAGCAAGGAGGCCAGCTTTTTGAGCTTCAGAGTCAGTCAGCCATTGGCTGAGTTCTTATAAGGAGTATTGCCAGGGGAGGTGGGTGCTCTTCTTGATGAGACATCTCCAGGTTGTCTGAGAGCAAGTGCTCATAAAAAGCAGCTATAGGTAGTCATCAGTCACATTGCAGCATCTGCAGCATCTGTATTCTGGCTGGTAAAGGTGATCTGAGCAGGGCACCTAGAGTATCTACTACATCTCGGGACTCAACAAGAATCAACCTTACTCCTCCTAGTCTTGAGCTTCTGGCTTTAAAGATTTTCCAGTTTCTGCTACAGAAAAGCCCCTTCTTTGTCTTTCTCTTTTCTTTACTCTATGTCCTACCTTTGTTTAACAGCAGCCTTATGTCCACTCTCCTACATGAAGCTTCCCTGTAATTCCACAGTGATTGATTTCTTTCCTCAATCTCTGTCTTGGAGGACTCACACAATCTGACTCTTCAAAATATACACACAGAGGTTGACATGGAATGTATGCCATGGATGGCTGGATGAATGATTTTCCAAATGAGAATGCCATCACAGGGGTATTCAATTCTTATTTTGTTAAGTAGCCTAAGTGAATGAGCTGGCATCTCTCATTGTAATTTTATTCTAAAAGCTATTTGAAGTCTCTATTATTCCAGGTACTGACATCTTCATTCCTCTTCATCCCATCAGAAAACCAAATGGCTATGAAACTTAAACAGCTCTCTTCCAACAGCACTCAGCTCCCAAGATTAGATATGGTATGATTTTGGTTCTACCTTTTAAGAGATCTGAAGAATTTTCTCACTGATTTAGACTGAAATAATTGCCTGAACTTCCCTCCTTCATTCTTGTTCCATTTAAACACAGCTTCTTATTTTATTGTTACAGACATTTAGAGCTTCTAATTTGACTAATATGTTAAATAGACACTTCATTTATATTAGTTTGTGTTCATAATCTCAAGTAATGGCTTATAGTCATCATATCAGGTTTCCTTTTGAGTGTTCTTAAATGTATGCTAGTCTCCATCAATAATAATTAAGCCTCAGTTAGATCATGATCCTATTCCTGAACTGTCAGGAATTGTTCTCAACTGAGAACAATTGAGATTATGTAGATGACAATTGTCTAAATACCTCATTACTATATGAGAATGAGAAAGGCATGCTCTCATTGTGGGTGGAGTTTTCTGATGAGATGATGGTGGTTTTGCAGTTTTCAGTAGGAGCAGGGAATGTGTTCTGGAGGAGAAAATGGCAACCCTCTCCAGTATTTGTATCTGAAAAATCCTATAGACAGAGAAGCCTAGTGAGCTGCAGTCCTAAGGGTCACAAAGAGTCAAACACAACTGAGCAGCTGAATACACAACACAGGGAATGTGTTATGGTGGATTTCTTGCAGCAAAATGGCCCTCAGCCATCCTTTCTCTGCATCACAGGCTGATCTGGGTTTCTAAAGCTTGTATCTCCATTGCATTCAGGAGGCCAGGCAAATAGCAACTCACCAATAAACCACAATATCCATTGGTACACACAATATGCTTTTTCCCCTAGAAAAATCCACCAGTGAATTTTTATGCTGCTCCCGTCTATGTGAGCAGTTGTGAGTGTATCTGGTGATTCCAGTTCAGAGTTATGGAGGTGGAGAGATCATTGCTGCCTTTATAGTTCTGTGGGCACGACTGAAAAGTCATTGCCAAATGTTCATGGAGAAGATGCTTTTAATGGTTTTCCTGTTGACCTCATCACTATCAGAATCTATTATATTTGATCAATGTGACAGTGTCATCCTGGTCAATCTCTTTCTTGATTTTTTCTTCCCAAATATTTCTGAGCACAGATAGAGTGAATGTATATGCCCTGGCTCCAGTGCTTATTTCTCAGCAAACTAATCTCTGCATTGGTCTTCTGGTCTCTAGTTTAAGGTAGAATTCACCTCTGATGCTGCCTTTTTCTTCTAGCTGTGTAAGCAATGAGTGAAGGAGTACCAATGCCGCAGCTCTAACCTCACTCAGAGTGTTGTGACAACCCAGCATGCCCTCTGTGAAGTAGGAGGCTTCCTTTATCTATGTTAAGATCATTTGAAGAATGCTGCAAAATATCAGGTCTCAAAATAGATCAGTGCTTTGAATGCACACATACAGCTGTTTGAACCCCATATACACACATTCATGTACACACGTGTGCATACACATATACATGGCAATAAACAGTTCTACTCTCATTGAGTTTTACACTCAGCACCAGAAATGCCCTCCAATAACACAGGTTTTGGTATAAATGTAGTTTAGGAGCCTAGGCTTCTTATAACTTTGTGATGAGTTACGGCTATTTTTCCTTTCTTCCATCTAGCCTTGGTTTTGGCTAATTCTGTCCATTTCTGCTATATAAGTTTGAATCTTAGTGGTTGTCAAGTTCTCTGCACTCTTTTTTCTTTCTAGAGTTGGCTACTTGTTTATGTTTTTGAGAATCAAATAAGATAACATTGAAAGGTGAGGAGACACACCTATTTTGTCTAAATTCCAAGTCCTAATTGAAGGTGGCTATCTTTGTTACACTAGAAAAAGTTCAATCTGATTACAAATGAACAAGGAATAAGTGTAGAAAAAGAATCATCTTGACCACATTTGTGTTTGTTTCGTATCCCGATCTAATAATAACTTGAAACCACAAGGGAAACATCTGAATGTGTTGTTTAGTTATTTCAATGGACTTGAATTCCATGACCGAGGCACCATGGCAGTAGACTCTAACACCTGGCATCCTAGAATGCACTAAAAATCCAGCAGTCAACAGAAATATGGTGTCAGAGATGTTAAATCCCATGTTCCCCTAGTGCATTTTTGATGAGTGTGTTCTGAAAAGCTTGAGCAAAGTCAGTTTGCAAAGACTTGACCCCAGTATCCATTAACTACATGCACAGAGCGTGGATGCTGTTTGAGAGAGTTTCTTGTGATACTTTGGGGCCTCCTCAAAGTGTGTTCTTATGTTGCATCTTCCAAACTGATATTACCAAGCAAGACTATATGCTTGCCTGAAGGGCCACTTGTTTAATTAGATTCTTCAGTTGCCTTTGGGTGGGTATTTCCTGCTAGAAGAAAATGCGCTTTGAACATTTTAAGTGCATGGACAGCAACCATGCCCAGAAGGATTGCCCCTGCAGCAGTCTGGAAAATCAATGAAAACCTTGGGGAACCTGTTAATATCTTCTTGTGGTTAGGTGAGTCTGAGGCTCGGAGAATCTAGAATACTGACTCTTTTATTACAGGTTTCCTTCCGAAAGATTTTTCTCTGTTGGACTTAGCCTTCTCTGTAGAGCATCTCGGGTCAGAGAATCTAGCATATTGACTCTTAGTGGCAGGTGTCCTTCCAAAAGATTTTTATCTATTGGATTTAGCTTTGTCTGTGGAGTATTGAATGAAGCATCTATAGGAAAAAGTCATGTAAAAAAAATTCTGCCTCTATATCAACATCATCCATGTGAAATAAATTAGGACAGTGTCACCGTCTGATGAAATATGCAGATGTTCTCTTTACAGATTATATATAATCTACAATCGAGGGCAAATTTCATTCTGCACGCATGAATATTTAGTAATTTATCATCAAATACCACATATCTCCATGAGCCTAATGAGTGGAATATACTCTTGGATTACAATTAGGCAAGATGTAGAGCAATGTAGTACCTAAGAGAGAGAGCTCTAGAGTCAGCTGGGTGTCAGGCTAGTTGTCACACACTGTTCAGCTGTGTGTTCTTGGACAAGTCCTTGGGTTTTCCATTAATAACTCGGGCATAGTAATATCACCCAGTTTGTGTCATTGTGAGGTGAATAGATAATATATGTAAAGCACCTGATCAATTCTCATCGCATAGCAAGCATTCAATCATGTTACCTCTTACTACCTGATACTAGTCCAGGTTGGATACTAATTCTTGCATATTTTGTATTTTACTGATAGAATAGTTTTAAATAAAAGTTGTAAAGATATATCAGAGAATTCTTGCTGATGTGCCACAATGAAGACCCAGCACAATAAAAAAAAGACATATCAAGGAGTTCTCACATACTCTACACTCAGTTTCCCTTATAGTTAGCATCTTATTCTGCTATGAGACATTTGCCACAATTAATAAGTCAACATTGGTGCATTAATATTAACTAAACTCCATATTTTTTTGTATTTCATCAGTTTTCCTTTCTCCATTCCAGGATTCCATCCAGGATATTTTTTTATTTTTTGTATCTCTTTGGCTTTTCTCAAACGTGATAATTGTCAAACTTCCCTTGCTCTTGATGATCTTGGCAGTTCTTGACAGTTCTCAGATATTTTGTAGAGTTTGCCTAATGTATTTCTCATAGTCAGACTGAGATTATGAGTTTTGGGAGGAAGACCACAGAGGTGAAATGTCTTTCTCAATTCAACGTATCAAGAGTACACCCCATCAATTTATCACTGACCATATTAACATTGATCCCCTGGCAAAAGTAGCATATACTAGGTTTTTAGTTTCTATATCTTATTTTTTTCTGTACTATACTCTTTGAAAGCCAATTGCTAAGAGTACCCCACACTTAAGGAGTCAGAATTATGTTCCAACTTCTTGATGGCAGAGTAGCTACATAAATTGTTTGGAATTATGTATAGGAGATTTTCCTCTTCCTCATTTATTTTTTATTTAATCCTTTGTTTATATCAGTTTGGACTCAAGAATATTTATATTTTATTATTGGTTTATAATGTAATGCTATTTTACTGATTTTCTTGCTCAAATTGTCTCAGCTTTGGCCATTGGGAGTTCTTTCAGTTGAATCTAGTGTTCCTTTGACATATCTCTATTGCTTTATTTCTTAAGTACTCCCTTATTTTCTGTCACAGCATAATATTTCAGGCTCATCCTGTATACTTCCTGCCCCAGCCCTACAACTGTTTATTTCTCCAAAAGCATCATAATCCTCCTTATTAGTGAGTGGTATTAGAATCCAAAATCTGGGCACTGGGTATGCTTGTTAAGATTGGGACTTTGATGCGTCCAAGGACAGAGCTGGAAAGTATATGTATACCAATCTGCATGTAAGCTTAAGCATGGTTATTTCTATATTGACCCATCAGTGCATGTACTGAGCTAAATTTAAATTCATACTGATACCTTTACCTTGATTCCAGTGGCACATGATTTATTCTAGCTTTTTCCTTTTGCTTATCAGTAACCTTCCCCACTCCAGGTGTAATAAACTTGGATTCTGTCTTCTGTCATCCATTTCTTCATTTATTTTCTCAGCCTTGGTATGTGTGTACAGCTATTTCAGAACTGTTAGCCCATACCCTAACAACTTTACCAACTAGAATATAGTGCTTATATTCTACTCCTGAATATAATTTTAATAGATTTGGATCAGCCCATGAACGCTCAGGGAGTCCCTGTTACAGAATCTATATTTGGCATTCTTATGTCTGTATGCCTTTCACAACCTGAGCAGAGTGATTGACACATCGAAGCAGATTTGCATGAAGTCTGAATCCTGTATGTGCTTTAGCCATAGACCCTTGACAACACTAATCTTAGGAGCTGTTCTTTTAATTCTGTGGCAGATATTGCCTGAAGTCTCACTAGCCATGAGTTCTTATTAGGCCCTTAGGAATTCTGAGTTTGGTTTTTTCTAGAGATGCTATTGGGAGATACCACATAAAAGGCAATATATCATTCCAGAAATCCCAACCAACTTTGGAACAGATAGCCTTGTGGTCTAAAAGGATCGTTAAATCTAGATAAAATGTCAGTGTAAAATATCAACTAATAGTGCCCTGCAGAAATGAACCTCACATGGAAATCCAGAGTATATCCCATTTGTAGGTGATAGGGGCCTGTAATAAACCTTATGGCCTATATTTAAATGCCAGAGCCTCAGACGACCCAGAGGGATGGTATGGGGAGGGAGGAGAGAGGGGGATTCAGGATGAGGAACACATGTATACTTGTGGTGGGTTCATGTTGATGTATGGCAAAACCAATACAATATTGTAAAGTAATTAACCTCAAATTAAAATAAATTTATATTTCAAAAAATAAATAAATAAACACCAGAACCTATGCAGAACAAGGAAGGTTTCTATTCCAAGCTTCCATTTTATCACTCAGCATGTGAATTCCAGGAAAGAGGCTGAAGTATAAGATATCCTTAATATGTAGACTTCCTATGTACAGCATTTTGTCAAGTCATAAAGACTGTATTGTATTAACCAGAAGTCAATCATAAAAGTGGATTTACAAGGCTAATGCCATGTAACTTTTAAGGTTTTGTTTTTGTGATAAACAAGACCCTATATTGATTACCAGAAGATGCTGTTAGACTCTAAAATGGTAAAGTAGAACTTTCGCAAATAGTTCTTGTATTTCTGCAAAATGCACCCTGACTTATTAGCTCAATCTAAACACTGCAGTATGAAACTCGAGATACTACAAAAGGGCAAACGGTTGACAAGAACTCGAATAGCTTTAAATCATGGAATTCCCTTACATTTGTAAAGGAAAGCATGTTTCTATCATCCATAAAAAAGTTAAGTGGAGCTTTGAGCATATTATGCCTCCTTAGAGTTTGGAAAAAGCCAAGATGAATAGGCTTGCCAAGGATTCTGACCCAGCAGGTTGCTGAGAAGGGGGTTAGCCCCTGATGAATTTTAACAATACCCCAACTTCCCACATTGGCTAAAGCAGCCAGCTCTCAGTAACATACTCCATCTCTGTGATTACCTGCCAAATGCTTATTGCAGACCTGCAAAGATTAGTTACTCCAGAGGGAGTGGTTTATAACTCCATGACATGGTTTTGTGCCAGATCAATAAAAGCAAAGGCACACGACAGGCTGCCCTTATTTTCTCTCTGTAGAGAAACAAAGAGCCCCACAGTTAAACTGAATGTTACTGACTAATCCACAGCATCACTTTAACACACCAGGGATTGTCCTCATTTGTTTTTCACATAACACTATAATCTTGTGAAATATGAGTTAGCTAAAATGCAATTGTATTTTCAGGGACATGAAGGCTGACTATACATTACCAGCAATTTACAAGGAGCCTGCTGTTTATGTGCCATGTAACCGGGAGATTTTTCTCTTAACAATAGATTGTGATGATGTATTTTTAAATATGTCTGTATTGTTCACATATGTTAAGATCAGTTGGGTTTGAATAATAGAAATTCAGCTAATAACAGTGATAAAAACACACACTCAAGTAAATGATCCCTATTTTCTTTTATCAGTCCTACATAGAAATTCATGTACATTTTAGTAAATTGGATAGAAAATAATGGAAGGGTCATATTTTTCTGTTATGGGAACAGAGGAAATGTTTAGAGAAAGAGGAAAATAGAGTCAGAGGAAACAAAATATTCGAAATTTTAAAACTCGAGCATGAAAAAGGCTGGACTGTTGTCTTACCACAAAGTCTTCCTGAAAAAGCATAAAGAAAATTTAACAGCCCAGGCCTTCAAGAAAAATTGAGGGCATTTTCATCCTTTGAAGTCATTATTTTAAAAATGACCTGATTAATTTTCCTTCAGTTAATCTGATACTCAGTTCATTTAAAAGAACATCAATTTCACTTTCTTTTCTTGATACGTTAAAAATATAAAATAATTACAATTCTTTGTGTTTCAATCTGAATAAAGATTGTGTCAAAGCATGTATTGGATATTTAGTGCTCTCCAGTAAAAAAAGAGGCAGCAGAGAGATAAAAGGCCAAGAAATCAGAAGAATATTTTCTCCAGGAATAGTTATGTTTACTAATATTTCTCCAAACACGTCCTTGTTATGATGAGAAAAAAGAATGTTTGTTTTGATTCTTTTTATTTGGAATTTAATGCTATTTGAAAAAGCAGCATAAATAGATCTACATGCATAGTGGGAAGGTTGTACTAATTCAATGGAAAGAACAGGCATCAACAAAAGTACTTCATTGGAGCTTAGCATTCTTTTAAATTATTTTCAGTTTTTCCATTTTGGGCATTAACACTAGGACAGTATTACTAAAGACCTAGAACAACTAAAGTCAAACTAATGTTTTTTGCTAACTGATGTCTCATCTGTTCTAGAACTGCTCCATCAGTTGCATAGGGCTGTTCTTGTGTGCATAGTGCCACTTGGCAGGGACCAGATCCAGCGCTCAAGACCAGTGCCTTTGTCCTTGGTAGCTGTGTGACCTTGAATGCAGAACCCCTGGGATTTCAGCGACCCAGCCAATGTGCTTTGTTCTCAAATCTGAATCCAACTTAGGAATAGACCCAGGAGTGAAACAGATGGAGATAAAATATGCTTTATTAATAAAGTGATTGCATACATAGATAACTCAAAAGAATTTATTAAAAATTTAGAATTAATTTGTACATTTGGCGAGCTTGCAGAATACAAGAGCAAAATACAAATATTAATATCAATAGTATTTCTCTATATAGGCAACAAAATAATTAAAATATTTGTCAAGTACACCAATTGTAGTTGTTGAGTCACTAAGTCATGCCTGACTCTTTGTAACCCCATGGACTGCAGCATATTAGGCTTCCTTGTCTTTCACTATCTTCTGGAGTTTGCTCAGACTCATGTTGATTGAGTCAGTGGTGCCATCCAATCAATTATAGGAGTGCCATAAAAATCAAATGCCTGCATACTGAAAAATCATAAAACATTGCTGGGATAAATTAAGAAAGCTATAAGTAAATGGAAGCCTCTAGAAATGCTCTATAACATGATATGGGGAGCAGGTACATGGGTATGTCCATATGTCAGTTCAGTTCATTTCAGTCTCTGGTTATGTCTGACTCTTTTCAACATCATGGACTGCAGCATGCCAGGCTTCCCTGTCCATCACCAACTCCATATGTAAACATTTATTAATCTGTATAGTAAAAATTTCTGCACCATATGTGAGTTATATCTTGTTGAAAAAGTTTCTAAAAGTCAACAACAACAAAAAAAAAACAGAAAAACAAAAAAATCTAAACTGGATTAGGGACATGGACAAGATATGTGCAATACTAGATAGATTAACCAAGCAGTAGCTCACACAGTAAAGAATTTGCCTGCCATACAGGAGACCAGAGTTCAATCCCTGGGTTGAGAAGATCTTCTGGAGAAGGGAATGGCAATCCACTTCAGTATTCTGGTCTGGAGAATCCCATGGACAGAGGAGCCTGGCGGGCAACAATCCATGGCATCACAAAGAGTCAGACACAACTGACAGACCAACACACACACAGCCTACCGGCTCAACTGGACAGCTACAGCCCACATTTACCAAAGGCTGGAGAATCAACCACAACCATTGAGAAATGTCAAGTGGCATCCTCCAGATGAGAGAGAAAGAGGTTGAGCTGAGCATGCATTTCTTTTCCCCAGTACTGCAAAAAGATGAGTCATCCCTCCCTTCCCATCGGGCAAGACAAGAGGTCTGAGGTGGTGCTCAGTAGGAGTCTCTTCACAAAGGAGCATTAAGTAAAGAGAAAGGAAGGCATTTCTCCCCAGTGGAGACTTCACTTATCTGTGCTTTAACCGTCTCAATGGTAAAAGGGTGATAATAGACCAAAACTCATACAGTTTTAAGAATTGAAAAATGATAATATATGTAAAGGACTTTGCTAAGTACCAATAAAGGAAGAACTGGAGAAGCAAAACATAGACACTTTAGAAGGGGGAAGACATCTTCAGGAAGATAATCTGAATACACTTGTGATATTTTTTAGGTCAGGAAACTGAGACTCTAGCTTTCTAAGAAACTGGACTCTAGGAGATCCAGACCCTTGTCCAAGTTCCAGAGTTTGTATTGTTGATATATTACAACAGAAATGCCTCTAGTATTACTGAACACAAGTTCATGTACTCAACACACAGGGAGGCCAAACAGACTGAAATGTCAGAGTTTAGAGCAGAGATTTATTTCAGGACCAAGCAAGGAGCATGAGTGGCTCATGCTCAAAACCACCAGAACTCCCTAATGGCTCAACAGAGAGAAGTTTTATAGTCAAGATTGGGGTGAGGACTGAAAGGCGCATGGCTTTCTCTGATTGATCAGGGATGGTTAACAGGACAGTTTCCAGGGCTCCTGAAGTTACTGTCCTCCACCTGGGTGAGGGGCTTGCTTCCTACAAAAGAACTAGAAGATATCGTTATGTTCATCCCTTAAGGAAGAATCAGTATAGCCCCCTGGCTGTACCATTGTTTCTTTTTTTTAAATTTATTTATTTTAATTGGAGGCTAATTACTTCACAGAATTGTATGGTTTTGCCATACATCAACATGTACTAGTGTTTTTGACTGCTCTGTCTCTGTTCCTGCGTTCCCTCTCTTCCCCATAAGCAACTGTTGGAATCTGCACTTTGGAACTCAGGATGGTCAAGGAGTCCTAATGAAGCCCATTTCCTGCAAACAAGAAATTGTGCTTGTCACTCAGTCCCGTCTGACTCTTTGTGACCCCATGGACTGTAGCCCACCAGGCTCCTCTTTCGATAGAAATTCTCCAGGCAAGAATACTGGAGTGGGTTACCATGCCCTCCTCCATGGGATCTTCCCCACCCAGGGATCAAACCCAGGTCTCCAGCGTTGCAAGCGGATTCTTTACCATCTCAGCAACCAGGGAAGCCCAAAACAAGAAACTGGGGACACACAAAGGATTTCTACCCGGGAGAGCCTCACAGGGTCCTGCTCCATTTCACTAGATTCCAGGTGTTTAAGTGCATAGCCCAGAGCTGTTTCTGCTGTACCACTCTGCTGGGTAGCCATCCTAAATTAGGCAGAGATAGAAGAGCCAAGCCTTTGTCCCACCACCGTGCATTTCCTGTTTTCAGGGAGTATACAGTCTGTTTCTTCTCCTGCGGAGGCTCTGTGTGCTGCGGCACTCAGGCAGCAATTTATAGCCCTTGTTGTGTTCTTGCAATAAGAACAAGATTACTATTTCGAATCAAGGTAGCTATTTTCACATTCCACTGTGAAGTAGTTAGGCAGGTATTCTTTTGAAGGTAAATAAACACAATCAACCACGATTATTTGATTCCATTTAGTATATTAGAAAAAGTAATGGTTTAATGATACCCTAGTGGCCTGTAACAGTTAACGCACCACAGAAAATGAATCATAAAATCCCCTTCTCACTAATAACTCTGAGACTAGTGTTATTAAAAAGGCACTAAACTCCCGGGAGTCAGAGTGTTTTCGCCTTCCCACTAAGTGACAGTATTATCAGTTTGGATTCTGTATTCACTGGTCATGAAAATAGAGGATCTTTGGACAGCAGGAAAACCTGTCACATATTCTGTTTGTTTGTTGATGAAGTCTTGCAACATCATCTGGGACCATTGCTACGGCAAAGAAAATGGTCCCGTAAAGGCCATGTGATTTTTCTAACTCAATGCTAAACGTTTCTAAATGCTGATTCATTCTGAGCTGGGGTAGAAGCTGGAAAGAGACTTCTTACTGACAGCAGGCATATCACCTTCAAGTGCAGACCGACTGGACTGGTGGTAGGGAATACTTGTGTCACTTTCGATTTACACAAGCACACAGCTGGTTGTATTTATTTGGAAAAGGGTTGGCATAACAAATATTCCCTGAAGACATGTGCTTAGTCTCCTGGTTCTCTGTATGATAAATACTGAAAGGATGGGCTTTTTCATCTTAATTGGAGTGGAGCAAGTGGTAAAGAACCTGCCTGCCAATACAGGAGCCCTGGGTTCGATCCCTGGATCAGGATGATCCCCTGGAAAAGGAAATGGCACCCCACTCCAGTACTCTTGCCTGGAAAATTCCATGGACAGAGGAACCTTGTAGGCTACAGTCCATGGGGTTGCAAAGAGTTGGACATGACTGAGTGATTTCACTCACCTTACTCATAACATTAGTAAGTAGATACAGGTTGTTTTGACATGATGATTATTGTTAAAGGTGCATTATATACATCTTAATAGTAGTTATCAAAACAAACAAAACAGCAAACTAGTTCAGTGGTCATAAGGTTTGTCCCCAGTAGAAAACTTTCCAGTTGGTAAAGAACACATATTTTCTTATAGTTTGCTCCCAGGGTTGACTTTAATAGCAGCCACTTCAAATGGATGGTTTTAGTAGAACTTTCCTTTAATAGTTGCTGCTGCTGCTGCTAAGTCACTTCAGTCGTGTCTGACTCTGTGCGACCCCAGAGATGGCAGCCCACCAGGCTCCCCCGTCCCTGGGATTCTCCAGGCAAGAACACTGGAGTGGGTTGCCATTTCCTTCTCCAATGCATGAAAGTGAAAAGTGAAAGTAAAGTCAATCAGTTGCGTCCAACTCTTAGTGACCCCATGGACTGCAGCCCACCAGGCTCCTCCATCGATGGGCTTTTCCAGGCAAGAGTACTGGAGTGGGGTGCCATTGCCTTCTGGGTTAATAGTTGCTAGAACTCTTTAAGTAACTGCTACATTGAAGGCTATTTTGTCATCTAATTTTTGTCTTTTTTTTTCTTCTTCTTTAACTGCTGGTAATTTCTCCAATTCTAACAGCTTTAACATTTAACTCTAACACTTGGAGGTTTCAAACAGTCTTTAAAGGCCCATTTAAAACTTATCAGATATATGGTATTAATTTATCTTTTATATTTTGATATAATATACAGAAAAGCAAACTAACATTTAAGATCCAGGGGTTCTGGGTGACATAATCACCTTATTTCAATGGCTTTTTAGTTTTTGGAGGGAGGATATTTGTTTTCTGCTTTATATAACTTCTATACTTATTCTGCACAGTTTGATTCTAAAATGCCCTTTCTGCCTCTCTTGCTCCTAGTTCTTTCAATTAGGAAAACTAGAAAATCACACTTTTAACAATTTCCTATTAAGCAACACTGGAAGATGAGTTAAAATTGAATTCTTCCCCCCTCAACCTGGCCTGGGTATTTCAAATCTCACTCACAGGATAGATGCAAATGTATATGTTTTACATTTTCAAGTGTACCTAAAAAGATTAGTCTTAGAACTCTTTATAAATGTCTTGTTTAATCTCAAGCTCAACATCAAAGTCAAAACTCTTTACCATTTCTTTTAAACATTTCAAGTTCTCTGAGTTCCTAAAATATTCTGCTATTATCAAGCCCAGGCACTTTAGGGTCTAATGACCTATTTAGGCTGTCATCTGTGACATGGGTGAGAATAATGGCAGAGTTTTTGAAATTCAGAGATAAAACTAAATGTTTAGATTAAAGATGTAGTGTGACTCTTCCATCAAGAAGCATTTTGCCTGAGTTTCTGATAATTCAGTTCAGTTCAGTTCAGTTCAGTCACTCAGTTGTATCCAACTCTTTGTGACCCCATGAATTACAGCACGCCAGGCCTCCCTGTCCATCACCAACTCCCAGAATTCACTCAAACTCATGTCCATTGAGTCGGTGACGTCATCCAGCCATCTCATCCTCTGTCGTCCCCTTCTCCTCCTGCCCCCAATCCCTCCCAGCATCAGAATCTTTTCCAATGGGTCAACTCTTCTCATGAGGTGGCCAAAGTACTGGAATTTCAGCTTTAGCATCATTCCTTCCAAAGAACACCTAGGACTGATCTCTGTTAGAATGGACTGGGATCTCCATAACTAGAAAATCTTATTCAAATATTTCTGTATAGCAAATCATATATAAGAAGAAATTCATACTAACAAGTTCATTTCACTGTTAGTTTTTGTGATCTTAGAGATGATAAAATTAGTGGAATCATCAAAAGAAAATATTGAGCTTTAGATAATGCACAGACTGATTTATAATGGATTGAGGATTGTCACAAAAGATACTGTGATGTAGGAGGGACTGTGATATAGGGAGACTTTTAATATAAATCTCTGTGAACCCAGAGGAAATAAGAGTTATTTTCATTGCTCCTTAAGGATTTCCTTGCAATATGAGAATGTTCTTTATTTTTACCTCTATGGTGTTTGTTTTATATGTTATAAAGCCATTATTGAATTCAGAAAACAAAATTGAATAAACTATTTGAAGATAGAATATACTATCTATCTAGAGCTAGTCACAAATACAAAGCTTAGACAGGTATGTTTGGCTTTCCCTTCTTCTGAGAGCCCTGAAAAGCATTTGAGAATTAAACATGCAGGTTTAGACTTCATGACTGCAACCTTGGAAGTAATCTGTTTTTATGTTACAGGCAATGAAAGCTTAGAAGAGAACTATGTCCAGGACAGTAAGATGGGGTTTGTCATCAATGCCATCTATGCCATGGCGCACGGGCTACAGAACATGCATCAGGCCCTCTGCCCCGGCCACGTGGGCCTCTGCGACGCCATGAAGCCCATCGACGGCAGCAAACTCCTGGAATTCCTCATCAAGTCCACGTTCATCGGTGTGTCTGGAGAGGAGGTGTGGTTTGATGAGAAAGGGGATGCTCCTGGAAGGTAAAGCAGACCTTTCTGTAATGGATCCAAAGAACCTTGTGATCCTCTCTAAGCCAGACAGATGGCTACTCTGCCTCCTTTTGGTCACATGTTTTCTGGGTGTCATGAGGGTAGATACAACTAGATAGCTAAAAAGATGGGGCTAATGTTAGATGGAAATGGCATTATAAAACACACTCCACTATCATCTTTGGTCTTCCCCCAGAAGGCCTGGCACCTTCCTGCAAGCCCAAGAAACCAGAGTGAGTATACCCGAACAGCAGAACCCTCCCTGGCACTGCCAGCATCTGGTCAGCATGTTCTGATTGATCAATCCCAATGCCATACTGCTTGTGGAATATTTTAATCTTATCTGCTCAAAGAGCTTAATATATGAAGAGAACCATATGTGTCCCTTTTTCTCAGGCTACCTTATGTTCCCACTAACATGTTTCTTGGAACAAGAAAGAAAAGAATTTGCTGCCTCGTATCGAGTCTCTATGGCTTCCAAAGAATTAATCAAGAGGAAAAGGAAAATTAAATCTAACTAAATGTATATATGTATATTTTTTTCCCTTAAGTCATTTTATATACTGTCTCCTCTGCAGTACTTGCTTTTATAACACCAATTAGTCCCTATGTAATTGGTATATAGAAGATGATATCAGTATAAAGAGTAGTTGTGTTCATTCATAGGGATTTTCTTAGGCAAAGGATGATCAGAATAGTGGGATAAAAATTAAAACCGACAACAGGAAAGAAAAAAGGCCCTCAGTCTGGCTGCTGCACAGAATGCCCACAATCTCTCTCTCTTTTTTCCTCATAAGCCCTGTTATCTTTCAGTATGAAAGCTTGCAGAATGGGAGATTTTAGAAAAGCATATGTTGTGATAAAATGGAACAGTAAATCATTTAATCCTCATTGCCACAGGCATATTATTATCTTCTTTTACAGATGATAAAGCTGAGTGTCAGGGAAACTAAGAAACTTCCCTAAAGTCACCCAGAGAGTAGCTGGTAGAGGCAGTGCCATTTGATTCTGAAACTTGTAATCTTTTTGCCACATCACATTGCCTTTTAGCTACTTCATTGGAAGGACTGATGCTGAGGCTGAAACTCCAATACTTTGGCCACCTCGTGTGAAGAGTTGATTCATTGGAAAAGACCCTGGTGCTGGGAGGGATTGGGGGCAGGAGGAGAAGGGGATGACAGAGGATGAGATGGTTGGATGGCATCATCGACTGGATGCACATGAGTTTGGGTGAACTCCGGGAGTTGGTGATGGACAGGGTGGCCTGGCGTGCTGTGATTCACGGGGTTGCAAAGAGTCAGACACGACTGAGCAACTGAACTGAACTGAACTGAAAATTAGGCAAAGTTGCTGACAACTTTCTTAATGTCATTTCAAAGGGACTATAAGAGACTATTTGACCCTAAATAATTCTCCACATATCCTTTCCTTTCATGGAAGCTTAAAGTTCTACATTTAGCGAATGCCTTGTGGGGCCTCAATGGATTCTCCCTGCTAAAATCCAACAGCTCCAGAAAGGATAAATGATATAGGTAATAGCAATTAAAGCCATGGATGTATCAAATTCCTTCCAAGCTGCCAGTTAGGTGGGAGCAACTTTAGGTGGAGATGAGAGTGAGAAGGATGGAGTGACACAGGGGCTGGGCATGTGGAAGGCATCCAGGGGCTGAGCACCTTAAGAAGTGGTGCCAGATGGCACAAGCGGGTCTAAGATGCAGAACACTGACCACCTCCTCCCACCCACCTTTAAACCCATGGTTGTAATCCTGGCTTCTACTTCAAACCAGCTCTGTAAAGGATTGGATTGGGGACGGAAACCTTCCTTCATGATTCTATAGCATACATAATGTGCCTAGGACAGGGCCTGGGACATTTATCCCACTGCAGAGATATAAATTTCCACCTCCTCTCTGTATTTGTAAATCATCTAAAATATAGACCCACAATTTTAGCTTGTTTCTCCATTTTTAATTAAGTGTTTAAATCATGAGTTTCCCCCTGTGTTCCTTTTCAAGGATCATTTCCTCATGTCTGAAACTGGTCAGCTTAATCTGTGTTCAATTTCTGTTTCAACCACTTCCCTCTGTTTCTATCTCCTGTCACACCACCATTCATGCTTTTGGTCCCTCTAGTAATTATTTTAGTTAATCATCATGAAACAGAAATTGAATGAATTGAAAGGATGCTACAAACTTGTAATTTACAGCATAAGGATATTCTAACTAACCACCAACATGCTGAGAAGGGACTGTGGAGCCAAGAGAAAGGAGCAGTGTTCATTAACACACACTGCCCAGGGGAAGGCCTCTTTTTAGTAAGTCAGTATTTTCCCCTTGGTATCATCGTTTATTTTTTTCCCTCTAGTTTTGGGGACTTTTTCAAAATATGTTTTCATACCAAGATATTGTGAATTTTTCAGTTTCTAAATGCTAATAAAGTGTGAACTGATTTCTTCCATTGAAATGGGGAAGGTGAAATATAAGTTTTAAGGAACCGATTTATAGGAAAAAGATATTCTAAAGCTAGCATTATACCTAAGCCTTCATTGAAAGTGTATAAAGAGATTTAACAATGTAATATGGAGTAAAACATAAAGATGAAAGGAAATGAAAAAAGAAACTACTCTTATAAAACACTCACAGTAGGCTCTGTAACCATGGTTGGTGGTTTAGATGGTTTAGTCGCTCAAATCGTGTCTGACTCTTGCAACCCCATGGACTGTAGCCCACCAGGCTCCTCTGTCTATGGGATATCCCAGGCAAGAGTACTGGAGTAGGTTGCCATTTCCTTCTGCAGGGGATCTTCCTGACCCAGGATTAGAACCCAGGTCTCCTACATTGCAGGCATATTCTTTACCAACTGAGCTACCTACCATATGGAGTGTAAAAAATGGAAAAATATTGGAGGTATAGATTAGTATCATTGATCAGCCAGATGAGTGTGAGCTGCCAGCCTGCAGTTAATACCCATGTGGTTATCAGTCAGAGAGCTACTCTGAGAACATTCTGGTTTGTCTCAGAAACCAGAGGAATGAGAACCCTCTATTACCAAAAATCAGAAAGCAGAGACATGAATAATGCCCTCCAGGTGCGCCATTCTCTCTTCTTACTCCAGGTGCGCCATTCTCTCTTCTTACTCCAGGTAAGTTTTGTTCATCTGGAAAAATGGAGCAAAGACTTTCTTTACTCCCCTAGAATCCCCTTTTCCTTTAAGGGGTTGCTACTTACAGAAACTGCCAGAATCTGGTTGTAGAGAAGCCACTAGCAACCCTCTGGGTAGCAGGATACATTTGCACATTATTAAAAACAGGCAGCAAAGCTATGAAAAGATATTAGTTGTCTAGATAAAGAACCAGTGGTTCAATGGTAAAGAATTTGCTTGCCAAGCAGGAGATGAAGATTCGATCCCTGTGTTGAGAAGATCCCCTTGAGAAGGAAATGACAACCCACTCCAATACACTTGCCTGGAGAATCCAATGAATAGAGGAGCCTGACAGTCTACAGTCCATGGGGTCGCAAAAGAGTCCAACACAAATTAGTGACTAAACAGTGACAAAATAAAGAACTAAGCCAGAGAGAGCCAGTAGATTTCAGATGACAACCAAGGCTGACCAGTAGTAGCTTCCTGGGTTGTTGGGTTGAGGAGGATTTTGAGTCTGAATCAGGTTTGGAGGGAAAGAATTCCAGGATGATATGACATAGATAGGGACATAGGTGGGAGGAGGAAGAGAGATGAGAAAGGGAAATTGCTGTGACAACACAAAGATGTTTCCACTTTCTTATAGAATGGAAATAACAAGAGTATTTTTAGCATAGAAATAATAGTAATAGTACTACAAATGTGAATATGATATAGTGATATTGTCTTTTATATACATTTCTCTCAACTGTGAAGCAGTTTTTTTTTTTTTTAACCTATTCTATGTACGTAAATTCCCACAAGAAGCCCATGAGCCTTAAAGAGTTTACTGACATTCCAAAGTCATGCAATCTACTGGTAAAATATTAGAAAAGAGGTTTCAGCTTATACATTCTAACATCAAATCTTGTGCTTTTTCCATCAAACTGGAAAATACTCTCTACTTCCGTCACTGGGAAACAATGAATCTGGCCCCCAGAACACACACAGAAGATTTCTAAATGTAGACGTTACCGCTGTGTAGCATCGCAACATTTAAATAACTGAAATAGCTGACACCGATTATTTGGATTCAGAAATGTTTGTCCTAATCAAGGAAGAGACCAGTTTAAATGTCAATGCTCAAAATGTTAAATCCTCAACATCCTTGCTAATTAAAGATGCATTTCCCAGATTTCTAGCTCTATTAGCACCAAAAATAGGTAAGACTCCAGACTTGATAAGACTCACCTCTTTTAATCCAGTGTAATTAAAGTAGCAACTGAATGTGAAAAAGAAATTTGGAATAAAAGTATTTAAGCTAAAAATTAATGTTCTGAGGAATTGTTACTTGATCAAAGAATAATCTGGTGAATAACGATTTGAAAGATATGGTGATCAACCCAGCACACACAGAATTATTTTCAAGAATACACAGAAAGAAAAGTACAAGAATAATATGTTCTTTAACAAATATGGATGATACAGAGACTGAAGAATGGAATACATATTTTAGAAAATCACAGGACACATAGCTAAACTAAATAAACTAAAATATTGACAGTAGCTCATGTTAGGACATGGGGTGTTTCTAACTTTTATTTCTCTTCTCTCTATTATTATCTATTTACCAAATTCCTTTGGTTTCTACACCATGTCCATATGCTCCGAGACACACATGTTGTTTTCTTTGTAGGTATGATATTATGAATCTGCAGTACACAGAAGCCAATCGCTATGACTATGTACACGTTGGAACTTGGCATGAAGGGGTCTTGAACATCGATGATTACAAAATCCAAATGAACAAGAGTGGAATGGTACGGTCTGTATGCAGTGAGCCTTGCTTAAAGGGTCAAATCAAGGTAAGCCAATCACCGATGCATTCTTGGACAGTGTCCTTGAGGCGACCTCTTGCCTGTGCATAAGTGAAGAGAACTACATTTTTCTTTAACAAGAAAGGGTGTGCTAGGCTTATTGTTTCTGTTGTGTTCAGCAAAAATTGAGAAGACAAACCAAGATTGGAAAATGAAATAGGAAAACCATTGGGATATTTAAAACAGTCTTTAATTGCATTGCAATGATGAGCTGTGATCTTAAATACAATATAGAAAGCAAGGGGATATGAATAATCAAATTAAAAATTGAAACAGAAGTGAGCTTGGAAGCCAAAGCCAATGATATTGCTTAGTCATAGTTCTAGCTATTATTGAAGAAAGCAGAAGCTGAGCAATGGCAAATAAGTGTAAAACTAAAATAAAAGAAGTTGAAATGAGGTAACACAGGAGCACTGCTTACCACTTCTCTTTTCTCTACCAAGTTCTTTCATTTTCCTGAAACTATTTTCCAACCAAAAGAGAGTTCTCACTTTCTAATTATTCCCAGAAACTTTCCAGGTTGGGGCAAGGGAGTAACTGATATCACTGTGTATTTAAAACTAGAGTAAATAAACATCCTATGTTGGGCATTTGACTGAACGGAGGTAGAGAGGAATCTTAGGGTAGAAGGCATGGAAAGAGCACGCTCTGTATCCCATGCTATTTAAAAACCAAACTGGCTGATGCAGTAGGAAATGAAGCATAGAGGGGCGATTGTGAACTGGCAGAAGTGTGGATTAATTGACCTAATAGGTCTTTCTCGTCTCTAATTTTCTGTGATTCATCTCTGGGAATAGACAGGACTGTCACGTAAATGTCACAAAGCACAGCTGGGGCTGTATGGATACTGTGGGAGGCTCTTGCTCTCCCACCATGCCATCATGCTGCTATGCCGTTCATGGAATTCACCCTGAGAAGTATACTCAGGGGTCTTTAGAGCGAGAGTCTAATAGTGTTGCTGCAGCTGCTGGATCCACTACTTTATCCCTATTGATCAAAGAAGGTGGAGGATCTGGGACCTATAACATCTAAGAAGAGCTATGCAGGTAGACTCAAACTCTCAAGGGAATCAGTCACTTTGAGTATGTAAAGAACTCCTGAGGCAACTCACTCTAGTTTCAAACGTCAGCACCTTCTCTGCAGATGTGATATTAAAAAATTTAATAATTGTCATTGGAAAAGACCCTGATGCTGGGAAAGATTGAGAGCAGGAGGAGAAGATGGGCAACAGAGGATGAGATGGTTGGATGGCATCATCGACTCAATAAATATGAATTTGAACAAACTCCGGAAGATAGTGAAGGAGAGGGAAGCCTGGCATGCTGCAGTCCATGGGGTCGCAAGAAGTCAGATGCAACTGAGCAACTGGACAACAACAATAATTGTCATGACAACCAGCCAATCAGAATGAACTCTATTTTAATGCTATGACAGGAACTAGCCAATCAGAATGAACTCTATTTTAGCGCTATGACAGGGTGCTGGAGGTCGCCTGCCATGCCCATGGTTAATCCTTGAGTTGTTGTATCGTGGGAAGATTTAGGTGAGGATTCCTACCTGAATAGGGTAGTATGAAGCAATCAGTAGGCTTGGAGACACCACTGGTTTCCACCCATTGTAGAAGCATGTCAGTAGATTTAGAGTGGCTCCAACCAAACCAGTGCATGTGGGCCATAGGTCAGTGCAGATTCTCCCTAACAATCTACTTCTGACTCTTATGCAGGTGGAATTTTCCACATAAGGCTCTCTGGTGGTATTAGGAATATATCCTCTGAAATTGAGAGAAACCTAAAACTTGCCCTTGACTCTTGCCACAGGATGTCAGACCACAAGATTCTGGGTTCGTCCTCTTCTCTGGATGGTTGGGAAAACCAGGACCTCTGTGACCTAAAGTCTCATGGTTGGAACAACCCAGAAGCCCTGGGTTTTATGCTCTTCTTCCCTGGTAGCTCAGACGGTAAATAGGGTCTGCCAGCAATGCGGGAGACCTGGGTTGGGAAGATCCCCTGGAGAAGGAAATGGCAACCCACTCCAGTACTCTTGACTGGAAAATTCCATGGATGGAGGAGCCTGGTAGGCTACAGTCCATGGAATCGCAGAGTCAGACATGACTGAGCAGCTTCACTGGCGGTGGACTGATGACCCACAGGAGGTCACATGTTCATCTCAGTCCTCCTTCTCAGCCCGGGTGACAGAACTTCATCTTTAGTGTAGAAAACTACTATGAAAAAAGTTTATGGGACTACAAAGCTTGGTTTTTCAGAATATAACAAAAGCAAACAAATAAGCAAAACCCTGGCAACAGAAAACAAATCATTCTGAAGATGCTCTGCACTCCAGCTCCCTTTTAGAATTCCCTCCTGTTACTCTGACTGCTGGCAGACCGTGAATGGGAGCTCACATTGCCATGTGTAGTCCCATTTGTGTGCTCCAGAGATAGACCCTCCCCCCAGGCCCCAGTTCAGAGGAAAGGCTGTCTGCATGCATTGCTTAGCTTGATGCTCAAGTATTTCTGGCATTACATTTGCATTACACTCATGCAGTGTTATCAAAAGAGATCCCAGAAATCATTGCTGAGTCACTACAGAGCACTAGCTATAAATGAAAATCTCTTGGGGTCCAATTTTTCTAATACCATGTACCCTGCAGGATGAAAGTATGCCCATTCTCAATAGCATCTGGAGTGGAGGAGAGGGGGGATGTTTGTTTGTTTCCAATAAGCACCATGGGAGGTACAGAAACAAATGATATTCGAATCCCATTTGCCAAGTAATAGCATTTATATTCTTCCATTGTCAATTTGCCACCTAGCAGGTTCAGGATGCAGAACGAGGTCTCTCAGTAGCCACTGCAGAGACTGGAAAGAAGCAGCGTAAAAGGTGATGGTAGGGCTTGCACTTGTATTAACTGAGAAGCATAACCTTTGGGAAAGGATTATTCATTTTAAATGTCAAATGTCACTTCAAATGCTGAAATAGTCATTTAACTTGTTTTATGGTAACCCATAAAGCTTTCTTATGGTAATTTCCTTTGAAGTAGCTAGAAGTCCAGTTTTCTTATGTTATTGATTCTTAGAAATGGAAATATTTTACAAATATAATATTTTGGGAAGGAGAAATTGATTTCAGTCATACCACAAACAGAGGTAAATAAAATCAAACTTTCATTGTTGTGTTTTATGGGTACAGTCAGGAAAGAAAGGACCCACACTAGGTGGTTCAACAGAGGGAGTTTTACATTATAAACAACAAAAAAAAGAAAACTGGTTATAAACATAAGAGGGGGCACTGATGCAACTCAGAGATGAGCAGCGGCAGGAATTACTCCCACCACAGGGCCAAAGCGACACAAGGAAGGTCGTAGATACTACCTGAGACACGGCCAGAACTGGAGGGAGGAGATGCCTCAATACGAGGCTTCTCTTCTCTCTGGCTTTTCCGTCTCCCATTAGGTCCTCCCAGTCTTCCAACCCTATGGAGAAGACACTGGAAAGAGAGCCTGGAAAATGTAGAACGCAGGTCCTTAGCTCAGGTTCTCCTGAACCCTGAAAGCTAAGCAAGGCTCAAGTGCTAATATTTTATTGGGAGACAGAATCCCAGGGGAGCAGGAGTGAGAGGAAAATGGAATGGAGACATGGGAGCATGGAAAAGCACCTCCCCCACTGAGGTTATGCACCACTGGGCAGGACACTGCCTCACGGAGCACAACTCAGCCTCATCAGATCTCTGGACTTCTCAGACTGTTTATTGGAGCAAAGAAAGGAGAAAAATGTATACACTCCTGCTATTCTATTTTCTGCTTCCCACGATCAATGTTTGCTCACAGGAAGTGACATCACCTGACGCCTCTAGGCAGCTACTGGGGCAGTCAGAGTCTCTGTCCTGTTAGGTGGACCTTCTTCAGATTTGGAAGCAGTGAGGGAAGGGGAAGCAGCTATGGGTCTTACAGCTCCTGCGGTGCTGAGTGCAGTGGAGGCGGTTCTGGACCCCAGTGCTTCCTCCATGGGACAGAGAGCCACCTGGAGATGCCTTAAGGTGACACAGCAGTGGCAGAAACCGAGGTGGAGTTGCAGAAGTGTCCAGAATGCCCAAGAACGTGGCCAAGGGCCCGACACAGGTCAGGCAAAAAGAATCTGAAGCAGCACATAAAACATGGACCACGGGTCTGCAAGTGGACAGCAAGGGCCTGGTTTGTGTGTTGGTCTCCCACACCAAGTCTGCCACTCTTTTCCTCTGTGTAGGGAAGGCAGGAAAGACACAAGAAGGGGTGGAGAGGCAAAGGAAGTGAAAGTGAAAGAAAGGAGCAGAGAGGCAGTAGAGATGGGGGACTAACATTTATCAAGCGTATCCCTGTGCAAGTACAATAATGGATGCTTTACTGACATCGTTTCAATTCTTTTTAAAACAATGCTTTTAAAGGAGGTATTATCACCCCATTTTATAGATCAGAAATCAGAGGCCCAGAGGGCTTGAGTCACTTGTCCCAAGCTTTCTCAGCTAGCAAATGCCAAGCTGGGCTTAGAGCCAACCCAAAGCTCTTATCAACCCACAGCCACATGTTGTTCAACCATCTTTCATTATATGAATTGGCATAATTCCTACAAATTGCAGTTGCTGAAGCTTATTTTCTCAATAGTTCACAACAAAATTATAAATAGAGATCCACTTTGAAAATGCTAAGGGAAATCAGAATCTAGAGTTAAGGATTAGATAGGCAGTATCAGAAGTATTAGAAGGCAGTTGGGAGACTCTGACAGAGATGGGGAAACTGGCAGAGAATCCTAGGGAAAGGGTCCTGGAGTTTGCTCCCACTGGCCTCCTATTCTTTCTTTTCCCTTCTCTTCTCTTTTATTTTTTTCTTCCTTTAAGTTTGTTTTTGGATTCTTTACTGGTCCATGGGGTCACAAAGAGTTGGATACAACTGAGCAACTGAACTGAACTTAACCGAACTGGATTTGGGAGTTTCACCATGGAGAGTAGATACCTCTACTTCCCCCTCTTCTGACCTGGCCAATCAAGATAGAATTACAGAGACATTATGTGAACATGGACTATATCATATGTGGTTCTTCATTACAAATGCCATATTATCATATAGTAAAATATACCTTATACACATGAAAAAAAAAAAGCCCTAATACATCTATTTTTACAGACTGTATACTTCAGGACCGGGTTAACTATTTTTTCTCTGAACCATTTGAAAGTGAGGTGTCAATATCATGAAACTTCATACCTCAGCTTTTGTTTTCTAAGAATAAAGGCAATTCTCACATAGCTACAGTAACATAATCAATTACAGTTGTCCTGTCCTCCTCAGCCTCCTCTTTCTGTGAATCAAAGCAAACTGCCCATAAGTTTTAAGCTGTTCATAGTTAATGTTGATGCTTTTGAACTGTGGTGTTGGAGAAAACTCTTGAGTCTCTTGGATGGCAAGAAGACCCAACCAGTCAATCCTAAAGGAAATCACTCCTGAATATTCATTTGGAAGCACTGATGCTGAAGCTGAAACTCTAGTCCTTTGGCCACCTGATGCAAAGAATTGACTCATTGGAAAAGACCCTGATACTGGGAAAGATTGAAGGCAGGAGGAGAAGGCAATGACAGAGGATGAAATAGTTGGATGGCATCACCGATCCAATGGATGTGAGTCTGAGTAAGCTCTGGGAGTTGGTGATGGACAGGGAAGCCTGGTGTACTGCAGTCCATGGGGTCACAAAAAGTCGGACACGACTAAGCAACTGAACTGAACTTATAGTTAATGTAACCAATGAAATAAAGACATGGTTCTTTCATTGTGTAATATCTTTCAAAGTCCGCTGCAGGATGGCAGAGTCTCAATAAAAATTGCACACAGGAATATAAAAAATTCTTTATCTGAGAAGCTTATGATTGCATAATAATGATGTGATCTGCCCCAGCTACTAAAACCATATTGGCTAAAATTTTGGAAAAAGTTGAAGACAAAATATTGTGGGTTTTATTACGTATGTGGGTATGTGAAATCATGAAATTACTATAGTCTCTCTGGGTGAAGAGGAAACTTTACTGGTTATGATGAGAAATTCTATGGAATCATCATTAATTTATTCACAGTCACTCTGATGGCTTCATCTCTCAAGCTTTGACCAGTATTTAAGCTGATCTCCTGGCTACTGAACTTTTTGATGATCACTTTATCCTTGGTGGGCTTTCCTGGTGGCTCAGATGGTAAAGAATTTGCCTGCAATTCAGGAGACCCAGGTTTAATCCCTGGGTGGTGAGGATCCCCTGGAGAAGGGAATAGCAACCCACCCCAGTATTCTTGCCTGGAAAATCCCAAGGACGAAGGAGCCTAGCCGGCTATAGTGCATGGGGTCACAGACAGTCGGACACAACTTAGCAATTAACACTTTCTTCTTTTCACTTTGGTCTCAGATCTAGCTCGTCTGCCACTTTTGGAGACAGGTGCTGATAGGAGCTGCCACTGACTCACGTGACATGGAGCAGAGAAGGAGCCCAGCAGATCTCCTGTGTCTTGCAGGTGGCTGTGGCTGAAGCAGGGCCCAAAGTCTTTTTAAAGTAAACATTTATTGGCACATTACCCACATAGAGAAAAGTAGAAGAGGAAGGCAATAGCATAAGTATGCAGAGAGCTCTTATTTCCAATCTTTGCTCTAGCTGATCCACCACCTAGAACTCTCTTTCACCAGATGTTTTCAGAGCTTCCTCCTTTCCTGCTCTTAAGTCTTTACTCAAATGGCATATCTTTCTTAAAAAATTAATTTTTAATGGAGTCAAATGACCTATCTTAGTGAAGCCTTACCTGACCATCACATGCAAAATTGCAGTCCCCAGTTCCATGTGCCTCCTCCCACAGGACTGGGACTAAGATGAGGCAATTCAGAAGCCTACTGCACATACACCAAAGAGATCTGCCCAACCCCACCCCTACTCCACTCAAGATCTTGCAAGTGCAGGGTGGACTCCACATGCTGAAAGGTTTAAGTGCCTCTAAAGTCTGATTCCTAGGCCTCTTACCTCCTACTGGTCCCTGTCCTGAACCCTATTCCTCTTTCTTGCTGTGTTTTTCTCAAAGCCCTTCTCTAGAATAAGAACTTCTCAAAGATAAGGATATGAGCTATTCACTGATGGTCTCTACCCTTGATGCAGCGCCTGGCACTCTGTGTACATAATGAGAATGAATGAATGGCTAAATCACTGCATATGCCCTGCAGAAGCATATCATTCCTTCTTCTATCGTTATACTCTACTCTGTCAGAGTTTTGAGCTTCTTAACCTCAGTGATCATCAAGTCTTTCCATTTATCTGTCCCCATGTGTCGTACCATGTCTGGCACACTGGGCCACTAAATGAAGGTTGGATAAGTGAATAAATATCTGCCAACTTCTGAGATATAGTTTTGGTTCTTGGTATAACATATCATCACTGTGATAACTGTTTTTACACTAGGAAGAGCCTAGATCTTGATAATACCTGGAGATGATGTGACTGAGGTTTGCACAAGCTGCTGACCCCTCTGCAGCTGTTTCCTCACCTGCAAAATGTACATAATTAACTTCACTCCATGGAGCGGTTGTGAGCATTAGTGTAATTCTGTACAGAGTTCCTCACACATGGGCTGGTTCAATATATGTCCATTTTTGTGATCATTTTATATTCCTATATGATTTTTGTTACATTTTCCCTGTAATAAATTACAATGTAGGGATTTTCCTAAATTGGTATTTTTCTATAGTCCTTGCCAAGCTTTCAATCCCTCCTATTTTTTGTTTTCTTAAATTGTTCATTTTAATTTCTCCTGTTTATGTCCTATTCCTTATTATTTCTCTCTTTCCTTTCACATACATTATTGAATAATCATTGAATAATTAATATGTGCCAAGAACTGTGCTAGCACTGTGAATGCAAAGGAAACCTAAACGTCAGCTGGTTTTCCTACAGACCTAATTAGGTAGGACCCAAGTCTTTATTCTGTTTAGTTTTCCAGGCATTTTCCTCCTGAAGAAAATGTCTCTGTTTCCTTTAATGTATTGTTACTTTTCCTTCATTATATTCTCCTGATGCTGTTTACTTTCTTTTATCCTTTTGCTAAATAAAGCTCAAAAAAATCCATTTCAAGTTATTTGGAAACATATTCATGAAAAGAACACTTGATTTCCTATGGCATAAACAAGACTCCTACAGTGTATATGGAATTGAATCATAGCCTTGTGTGAAGCAGCAAGTCGTCTAGTCTTGCTAACAATAAACAGAGCATCAGTACATAGAATGTAAAAGGAATCAAAACCGTTCTTGTGTCTTGGGAAGTCTTGCTCCTTCAAGGAAAATTTCAGTGAAACATTAAATCTCTTATCATGACTGAGCACTGTCATAAAAGTGTTTTACTGTAACAAAAATGAAACAATACTTTATTCAGTTATTGACTATATATTACATGCAAAAGAAATATCACTTAGTGCAAAAATATAAAAATAATTTAAAATATTTGTGATATGAGGAGATGAAAACATGAGACAATAATTTAAGAATTTTTTTCTTTTATTTATTTATTTTTTTACTTTACAATATTGTATTTGTTGTGCCACACATCAACATGAATCCACCACAGGCGTACGCGTGTTCCCCATCCTGAAACCCACTCCCACCTCCCTCCCAGTACCATCCCAATGAAGCGTATATATCATATACGGGTGGGTCCTCCCAGCAGCCAAGATGGTAAAGAATCTGCCTGCAATGCAGGAGACTTGGGTTCGATCTCTGGGTCAGGAAGATCCCCTGGAGGAGGAAATGGCAACCCACTCCAGTGTTTTCGCCTGGAGAATCCCAGGGACAGGGGAGCCTGGCGGGCTCCAGTCCATGGGTTCACAAAGAGTCGGACACGACTGAGTGACTAACACTATTACTTCTTTCATAACATGTGACACAATTAGTGGACAAAAGTTGACTAACTTGTGGTAATAGAATACCAACTATATCTTATTAGTAATTACAGAGGATTTTAAGTGAGATAATGTTTCAAAGGGTTCACTGCACCAGACATACTTCCTGGAGCCTATGTCAGGACTCAAATGTAGTGACATAGATGAGCTGATGGAAGAAAGAGAGTTCTCTGAATGGAAAAGAATATTTTTTCTTTTATTGAAATATATTTATTTCTTTACTATATTATTGCATATTAAAACCATGGATTAAACAACATATGCTCTCTCTCTCTTGCCCTCCTTAAAATCTTTTCTCCAAATGGTAGAAAGAAAGCCAGAGGAAAAATAAATCAGATGATGTGTCTGCCCTACTTGAAGCCTCCCTCCAAAACAAACAGTTATATAGACACTAATGAGGACATAATGTTTGTTTGGTGGACTTATGTAAGAAATTATTAGCAGTCAGACTCACGGGCAGAAACACGGACCAGGGTCTAAGTAAACGCCTGACCAAAGAGCTTATGTTTTGAAGATATTAGAAAAGGAAGGCACTAAAGTTCCTTGAGTGGCTTAATTACATTGTTAAAAAAGATTCAACTCAACCCTTATTCAGGGGGCACCTACTGCGTGTTCTTGGTACATTTCTTGATGACTGTGATCTGAAAACAGTGAAAGTAAGGCATGATTCCCTTCCCTTAGGAGCCCACAGCTCACAGTAATAGTCTTGGCAGTTGCGTGCATGTTACGCTGGAGTTGGAAGAAATTAGAGCCATGTTACAGGATTAGAGTCAGGGACCAAAAACCAGCATGCCATTTCCTTCTCCACGAGATCTTCCCAATCCAGGGATGGAACCTGGGTCTCCCGCATTGCAGGCAGACTCTTTACCATCTGAGCCACCAGGGAATCTTAAGTCTGGAGGGGTAGCTCAGAGACTGAAAAGACAAGTCCCATAATTTAGATGTTATATGTCAAAAGTGCACATATTTGGTGGCTGAATAAGAAGGAGTAACAAAAGAATTCCATCTGAGCGGTTCTTTTTTCATTATTTGATAAATGTATAAGCTAATCATTTTTTATGCACTTATTCAGTCATTCAAAACCTAATTTTAAGTATATTTCCATGTGGCAGTTACCCATAGGATCTATTT
Organism: Ovis canadensis; assembly: GCF_042477335.2. Classification (NCBI taxonomy): domain Eukaryota; kingdom Metazoa; phylum Chordata; class Mammalia; order Artiodactyla; family Bovidae; genus Ovis; species Ovis canadensis. The sequence continues at coordinate 81,737,903 of NC_091252.1, forward strand.
TTCACTAGTTATCTTGCATAAATATATTTGTTTAGAATTATTATCTTTGGAATTTGTCTAATTTGTAGTATTCATTTTATAGTTAGGAAAAAGATAAAGCTGATTGAAGAGATAGACATTATTTCGTACTTTTTATACTAATTAAAATAATAAAGCATTACTTTTTAAATTTCTCCATAGCATTAGAAAAATTTATAGTTTGGAATACAGCATAAATTTGTCATGCTTACTCTGAGAATAAATGTGGATTTTCAGAAAAACAGTTTGAGTATACTTTCTAAAGTTATTTGAAAGTAAAAGAAGAAAAAGAAAGCCTTTTACAATTTCTGAAAATATACAGTCATGATATATTTTTCATGTAATTTTAAAATAGTGGCTCATTAATACATTTTGACCTGATCTGCAAGAAGATAATTTTATCCTCACAAAGGATAAGGTTTATATGACTTTAAGCTATGGCAATATTTACTGTTTGATTTCTGACTTTACATATGAGAACATTTGATAATGTCTAACATGTTGCATCTGGTCCCATCACTCCATAGGAAATAGATGGGGAAACAGTGGAAACAGTGTCAGACTTTATTTTTGGGGGCTCCAAAATCACTGCAGCTGGTGACTGCAGCCATGAAATTAAAAGACACTTACTCCTTGGAAGAAAAGTTATGACCAACCTAGATAGCATATTCAAAAGCAGAGACATTACTTTGCCGACTAAGGTCTGTCTAGTCAAGGCTATTGTTTTTCCAGTGGTCATGTATGGATGTGAGAGTTGGACTATGAAGAAGGCTGAGCGCCGAAGAATTGATGCTTTTGAACTGTGGTGTTGGAGAAGACTCTTAAGAGTCCCTTGGACTGCAAGGAGATCCAACCAGTCCATCCTAAAGGAAACCAGTCCTGAATATTCATTGGAAGGACTGATGCTGAAGCTGAAACTCCAATCCTTTTGCCACCTGATGTGAAGAACTGACTCATTTGAAAAGACCCTGATCCTGGGAAAGATTGAAGGCAGGAGAAGGGGACAGCAGAGGATGAGATGGTTGGATGGCATCACCGACTCACTGGACATGAGTTTGAGTAAACTCTGGGAGTTGGTGATGGACAGGGAAGCCTGGTGTGCTGCAGTCCATGGGGTCACAAAGAGTCAGAAACAACTGAGTGACTGAACTGACTGAACAAGTTAGGGAAAGACTTCTGTTTCCAGCCATGAGAGAATAAAAAAGTTCAGACAGCATTCTGCTGTAAACAATCAGAAAACCTGACGCAATATATGAAATAACTGTGTTCAGATGTTGGAAAACAGTGTATGACCTTGATTTCAAAGAACTGAAAGGAAACAGAGAAGTGAACCCTAAAATCATTCAGGCATTCTGTCTGGAGGCAATTTCCTGGTTGTTATTTAGTGAGAAAGAACACAAGCAGAGTTTGGCTATCTTGATAATTTAAGAAGACAGAAACCAAGGTTTAGGAGAGCCAAGGCAGATAGAATCAGTAGTGCAGAGAAAGAAAATGAATCAATTCAGAAAAAGAGTTCCAGCAGTTGGTGTATGAGTTCCCAGCAGTATTTGACTCCATCTGCACAAGTATGATAGAGAAGGAAATGGCAACCCACTCCAGGATTCTTGCCTAGAGAATCCGGTGGACAGAGGAGCCTGGTGGGCTGCTGTCCATGGGGTTGCACAGAGTCGGACACGACTGAAGCGACTTAGCAGCAGCAGCAGCGACAGCATAAGTATAAAGTGAAAGTGTCAGTCACTCAGTTGTGTCTTATTCTTTGTGACCCCATGGACTATAGCCCACCAGGATCCTCTGTCCATGGGATTCCCCAGACAAGAATACTTGAGTGGGCAGTCAGTCTCTTCTCCAGGGAATCTTCCCCACCCAGGGATTGAACCCTGGTCTCCTGCATTACAGGTGGATTCTTTACCATGTAAGCCACCAGGGAAGTCCCCTGCATGAGTATAGTAGAAAGTCCGAGGAAAGAAAAATTACTGAGGTGCTGGATTCCCAGAGGCCCCACAAGGCCAAGAATTTTCCCTGTTTCCATAAGCCAGGGTAGAGATACCTTGCTGAATACACAGACCTGAGCAAAGAGCCCAGCAAGGTCACACTTTATAATAGGGGTAAACTATTCCTAGATTAGAGAATATTCTAGACTTGCCCTAAAGGATGAAAAACAAGGCCAAAACTGAGCCCCAGGCAACTAGGCTGCCTGCCAGAACAAAGGCCAATACTTCAAGAAAAAAATCCAGCACTCTATACCTTATGCACAGCATCTGGTTAAAAAGTTTTAGACCTGTGACAAAATGAGAAAATGTGACACATAACCAGAAAGAAAATCAAGTGATAGAAACAGTCCTAGACATTATATTGATGATGGAATTAATAGTCTAATTAAAATGCCTACTATAAATACATACAAAAGGGTTTAAAAGAAAACGTGCATATCATGAGATGATACATGGAGATGGATTTCAAACAATGAAAAACAAAGGGTATTAGAAATGATATTTTAAACAATAGGATTAGCAACATATTAGACATTATGGTAGTAAAGATCAGGGAGCTTACAACATAACAGTATAAAAAAGAGAAATGGACTTTTACTTTTCTGAGAACTATCAATGCATATTAATATATATATATATATATATAAAATGATAGCATTAAACTGTTTAATTCCCTTTATAAAAGAAATGATTATTGAAAAGCCTCCAAATCCAACATGGAGTGAATTGAAATTCACATCTGAACTCTAATGCAGTGAGGTATACTTCAATCCATGTATTTGAGGTTCCTCAATATGTACAATTTTGGGGGGGGGGAGTTAGTCTTCAAAAAAAAAAAAATTGCAGTATGAAAGCAAGTCCTCATCTGAAAAAAAGAAAGGCTTTCTGGAGAAACTAAACTTAAGGCATATGAAATATCCCTGTGTTATAGGTCATACGGAAAGGGGAAGTCAGTTGCTGCTGGATTTGCACTGCCTGCAAAGAGAATGAGTATGTGCAAGATGAGTTCACCTGCAAGGCTTGTGACTTGGGATGGTGGCCCAATGCAGATCTGACAGGTAGGAACTGTCTCACTTGTCAACCTTATCCCAAACATTGGCCTCTGCAATGTGCCTGCTGTTTAAAATGTGAGTGATTGACTCGTGTCTTTTTCAATATTTATTTACATTGTTACTGCTCATGTCAAAGGTACACTTAAAGCTCTTAAAAATTTTCCATCATCCACATTGAAAGTTCATTTAAATATAAATAAAAGTGTATTCAAAGGGTATTCTTGTATACCAGTTGTTTCTGTTTTTCTTTCTATAATTTTTATCTGAAAATATATCAGGGAAGAAACATGTAAAGATATAAAACAAAATAGTTATTTTAATAGTGTGATTAGTCACTCAGTCATGACTGACTCTTTGCAACCCTATGGACTGTTGCCCACCAGGCTCCTCTGTCCATGGGATTCTCCAGGCAAGAATACTGGAGTGGGTTGTCGTTTCTTCCTCCCAGGGGATCTTCGCAACCCAGGGATCGAACCTGAGTCCCCAGTCTCTCTTGCATTAGCAGGTAGATTCTTTATCACTGAGACACCTGGGAAGCCTCTATTTTAATAAATGTTTCCCATGCTCTACTCTCTGTCTGGAATTTCTTTCATCTCCTCATCTGCCTGACAGATTTTACAGTAGTTATAAAGTTTGTTAGGCAGACACAGAGATTAAAAAAAAAAAAAAATCCAGATAGAAAGCAGAACATGGGGAACATGAAAGCATGTAGTACATTTGGGGAAAACCATGGAACTATATGGGGTTGTTTGGTAAATACAAGGGCCTGGGAGAGATATGGTCAGAAATGAGATTGGATGAGGACACTGGAAGCAAATGGTAAGGAACTTCTGTAAGAACTTATTCTAAATGTTTGGATTTTGGCTTTAAGCATAGGAGAACCACAGAAGCATTTAAAGTAGTGAATAATGTCATGATATTGGCGTCTCAGGAAGATAACCATGATGGCGGTGTGGACAAGGATAGTGAACCTAAACTGAAAACAGAGAAGTGAGGAAGCTACTGTGTTGGTCCAAATGAGTAATTTCGAAGGGTGTGAACAGAGCAGCTACATGGGAATAAAGAGGCATAAATGAATGCAGGAGATGATTTACTCGTAAAATCAGTGGGATTCCTGTGGATGGATTACCCAAGTTTATAAGCTTCCCAATAGTAATGTTCAGGTATGTGAGTTTGGGGGCTTCCCAGATGGCGCTAGTGGTAAAGAACCTGCCTACCTATGCAAGAGACAGAAGACACAGGTTCAATCCCTGGGACAGGAAGATCCACTGGATGAGGAAATGGCAACCCACTCCAGTATTCTTGCCTGGAGAATCACAGGGACAGAAGAGTCTGGCAGGCTACAGTCCAGTGTCCCACAGAGTTGAAAATGACGGAAGCGACTTAGTATGTACATATGAGTTTTGATTTCCAAAAACTCTGATATGAGCTTACAGATGACACATGTGTCACAGATGTTGTTCACAAATTTTAAGAGTGAGAGAACCATAGAAACTTTGAGTTCATAGAGACTTCTATCATCTGAGTAACACAATCCTTCATTTTAGAACATGAAAGCTAAGGCCTGAAGAGGCATACTTGTGTGCCCAGGGTCATAACTAGTTAGAAGCAGGTCCTAGTTCATTGACTGCTGACCCCACGCTTCCCTGTGTGCTGTTGAAAATCATTAGGGTAACATTTACGAGTGCTGTTTACTTTTTCACTTCTTCCCAAATAAGACTCTAAAACTAAGAAATTGCGTGGCTTATTCAGAGGACATCAAAAATGGCTGCCTGAGTAGAAAAAGGTCAATAATTAAAATTATACTTTTTAAAGTAAGAGACATGTAAAATGTTAATACAGTTAGGAAATAAACTGAATATCAAAGCTTTTATCAATCACCTGGTACAAAGGCCATTTTAAAATGAAAAGAAATTAGAATGTTTTTCAAGGTACAAACTCTGTCTCACCCGTTTTTTAATTCTCTTGCTGAAAGCTGATTTTCAACTTCAAATATGCCTAAAAATCACCCAGGAATTACTCATCTGCAGAGATCCCCACTCACTAATTTTGAGACGGGACCCATCAGATTCTAGTTCCTGTCCCATCCCTTGGGAAACTCTGGCTCACAGCCTGGTGCCTTGAACATATATAATTGCTGCCTGATAAATATTTGTTCTATTGAGAGAATTCGAGAGAAGGAACTCACCCAAGTTCATCTAGGTCAATACAGATGGTTGATAGGAGAAGCCGCCTAGAGAATCTAGGGGTTTTGTCTCTGGGTCTAAAGCGCTTTCTTTCACTCTGAATTTATCTCATGGTTGCATGCATTGGACTGACTTGAAGAAGCTTTTCCAACCTTGTTCTGGACACAAGCCTCCTCCCGCACAGGTTCACATCTTCATGAACTGATCTTCTTACTCAGTGTGCGCTTCCTGTCCTGTTTATCTTGAGGAAGTAGTCTCCTTAGATCACCCTTGTGCTTGAAAACTAGGTTTGACTTCAGAGTCAGTCCTCTCTGCTTTTTGACTGAGACCGCAGCTGACAAGAAAGAGAATCAAAGACAAAACTAGCCCCTTTCTAAGATTAATCTTAAGTGTCAGAAGTCCTGGCTTTGAGGTACAAGTTTTCCTCTTGTCTACATTTTCGGAGCTTCCCCAGACTTTTCCTACTGTCTCAGTTTCCCTTTAATTGAAGCTTCTCTCGTACATGAAAAGAACTTCTATCCAATATTAAAATAGAAAAAAACTTTTTAAAGATCTAATATAATAACGGAACTCAAAGTCGTATGTTTTATCCCTTAGAGATCTTCCATTGTGGATATATTGTCTGTCCACTGCCAAGCAATGACCATCCTAGACTAGCAACAATTTAAAACAACCCTCCTTAATTATAAAAGCAACTTATAATTTTAATGCAACTATCTTTCTAGAGAAGTAAATCTACTCTCATCCATCATATATGTAAAAATCACTAACATTCAAAAAAGTTGAGCCAAGCAACACGCCATTCTGCCTTTATCTTATAACAACAGACAAGTGGCTAAATTTGGATCATATATCCAAATTATGTCACAACTCTTATGTTTAAGATCTTTCAGAACATGCATCTCTCATCCTCATTTATACTTAGTTTTAATGGCACCTATTGTTTCTGCATCCCTTCCACTTTTTCACATGAATGGAAAATGAGGTCTAATCTGTCACTTACTGGGTGCCATGTCAGGCTCAGAGCAAGGGCACAGTTCCTGGCAGTGTGTTTTTGGCTGTTGCCATGATAGCAGTAGCTGTGAAAAGAGAAGACTCACAGGCAGAGAAAAACAAAAATCAGTAAAATACTAAGAGGAGTATATACATTGCCTTTAAGTAAGTGTTTTATTTTCATGGGTGGATTTTTTGAACTGAACTTTAGTTAAAATGAGAAATCATTCTTCTTTGGAAAATAGTGCTTTTTACTGAAGGTGAAGTTTGTTTAAAATATGCTTAAAATCATTTTATGAGATACTTTGCATATATGCTCCAAAGACTAAAATTAATGAATAGAAGTATGTTAACAAGTGAGTTTTTATTCTCATTAGGATATGTTGCTTTTTGGCTATGAAGAAAAAAAAAAAGTATATTTCTTAGAGGAAGTGTCTTCTGAAGCTGTTAATAAGCTTCTTATGTTTTCTTCTTGGGAAAATGCACATTTTAATTCAGCATTTAAATTTCACACTTTACTTCTTATGGTGTATAAACAGAGATTTCTCCTGCCATGATATACAACTTGATAATGGTTTAACAATTCATGGACCAATTATAAGAAACCCAATGCTGCTTATTCCTTTTAAAAAGTCAAATAGTATAAAATAATTCCTCATAAAGTCAGACTACCCTAAATCTTACAATAAAAATATAAAACACTGTTATAAAAATTAACTTTTAACTATTTTCCCCTGCCTAACAGTTGTAGTCACCTCTCATGTTATCTACTTATTTATTTACTTTTGTATTATACACAACCACCTTCTTTGTGCCAGATATTTTTTTGAGATATTGGGACATATGGGTGAATGAGACAAGGTTTATATCCTAGAAAACAAACTTAATATAAAACTAGACATGTAAGCAGACAATTATAAGTCCTGGAATAGGACTATGTACAAAATTTCATATGAGTACAGAGAAAAAAGCAATCATGTTTTCCCTGGCAAGAGGAAGAGGAAGGGACATTTGAGCTTAAAGATTAAATAATGAATAGAATTTCCCTATCAGAGAAAGCATTTCAATGAAGCCTTATGCATTTGTGAAGCAGTATTGTAAATGTTATTAAATGTCCCAACACAAGTTAGGTGGAATAATTGTGGCCTATCTTTGTTTCTTATTTCATATTAAATTTGTCTTTACTTAATTGGAAAGAATTCAGATATTAAATTTTAACCTCCTCTAATGCATTTGGATGTTATAAGTGAGCCAATATTTAGTTTGAAAATTAGAAGTTAACCCTTGTCCTCAGATTAGAATTATTACCACTTCTCTTGGATTTTGCTCAGTAACTTGTAGTCTACTAGAAGGAAACTGACTTGTCTGGGGTAACTCTACCCATGAACACTGCCAGGTCCTTAAGTTCTCAGCGCTTTAGATATAGTATGCACAACTCCTATTAAAGTCTTCTCCTTGTGGGTGCCAGGTAGGTTCAGGGCACTCATTCTAAACCACTGATTGAATTTAACCACCACCCCTTCTATTCTTAGAATTACTAAACAATGGAGGTTGGGAAACCCTTCTCTTAAAAAAAAAAAAAAGAAAAAAAACAGGATAAATAAAGTACATTGCATCACATAACATATATGGACAATGGATATTTTGTCTAATTCCCACAAAATATCAAAGCTAGCCCTTCTCAAATTTAGGATGTCTTAAAAAATAGAAAAAAAAAAAAAAGAAAGAAAGGAAAAGAAACAAGAAAAAACAACTTTTAAGAAGCTTATTCAAAATGTAAATTGTCAGTCCCAATCTGTATGTGATTCTGTTTTGGGTGGTCTTGGATTGGCATTGAAAATCTTGCTTTTCACATGGAAAAAAAGAATCTAGGATCTTCACGGGAGATAAAGCAATCTTAATGGTGCTGAGTGCCTAAGAATTGATGCTTCTGAACTGTGGTGTTGGAGAAGACTATTGAGAGTCCCTTGGACAGCAAGGAGACCCAACCAGTCCATCCTAAAGGAGATCAGTCCTGGGTGTTCATTGGAAGGACTGATGCTGAAGCTGAAACTCCAATATTTTGGCCACCTGATGCAAAGAACTGACTCATTTGAAAAGACCCTGATGCTGGGAAAGATTGAGGGCAGGAGGAAAGGGGGATGACAGAGGATGAGATGGTTGGATAGCCGACTCAATGGACACGGGTTTGGGTAGGCTCTGGCAGTTGGTGATGGACAGGGAGGCCTGGCGTGCTGTGGTTCATGGGATCGCAAAGAGTCGGACACAACTGAGTGACTAAACTGAACTGACTGAATGGTGGGGTAGGTATACTGCGTTGGGGTATTGTTATGCCAAACTGCTTACTGTTGCAACACAAGAATACTTAGGCTTCTACCAGAAGGATGGTTTTCTTCATTTGTGTTTAGCACACCGGGTAAGGTAGGCTTAACTTACAACTAGACTCGGAAGACTGATTACCTATGGAGATGGCGGAGTGTTAGTCTTTAGTTTCTGGTTACATTAAAGCGTATGTGTTAGTTGCTCAGTTGTATACAACTCTTTGCAACCCCATGGACTGTAGCCTGCCAGGCTTCTCTGTTCATGGAATTCTCCAGGCAAGAATACTGGAGTGGGTTGCCATCTCCTTCTCCAGGCCAGTGGAGTTTTAAACTTTAAACTGATTACATTAAGGGGGCTAGGATTTATGATATGTGGTTTAAAGTTTAAGACTCCACTAGCGACAACCAACGTTACTTCATTTACTGATGCATATTTTATTAGACAGGCCGACTTGGCTATACAACTTGAGGGCCATGAAAGACTTCAGTGAGAGTTTCTATCTTGTGCTGTCTCAGAATTAATGTTCATTGTGCAGATTTTTGTAGCTCAATCCACTGATAAAGCATGACCTTGTTGGAACGAGCCCATCTTAAATTTGAGAAGTGCTAGTTTTGATATCTTGAGAGAATTACACAAAATAGCCATCATGTCCACATATGTGAGGTAATGCACTTATTTGTCCTGTTTTTAGGTTTAAGGAGGAGGGTTAGCCAACCTCCAGGGGTACCTGGATACCTCTTAGTCCCTGGCTGCTAACCTGCACTGTCCTTCTCTCACTGTACTTTTCCTTTTGCCTTTGAATGAAGACATTACATGAGCATGTTCTGTGAGTCTTCTGAATCTTTCCAAGTATTTGAACTTGTAAAATATTTGCATATGCAAAGATTATCCTAATACTGTAGTTAACAATAGTACTTGGATTATTGAGTTAGAGTATGATTGTCTCTAGTAAAACCTAGGTTTAGACAAATACTTATTACCAGTAAGGAGAACATTAAGGACAAAAATTGTATAGATTTTAATCAGTCAAGAAGAAAAGTATGAATAAGCAAGAGAATACAAAAAAAAAAGTATGATACATGTAGGAATATGAAGATAATCCTGCACAGAAGACCATGTTTAATGATCATTTGCTTCAAAGTTGTTACATTAGCTCATTAGCTTCCATGAGCCTTCAGCTTCTGCAGGTGCTCTGAAAATCCTCAGGTTAAAGTCACTTAGGAATGCAACCTCCAGCAGGATTAAGGTTCCCTTTTATTTGTTCAAAAGGTTGAGAATGAGGCTGGCTTCATATAACTTAGATTCATGGATAAATGTTCCAATGAAACATTTTCATATCCCTAGATTGGTAAGTTGGAACATGCTTGCTAAGATCATATTTTAGACATTATAAGTGTTGTGGTTTGTCAACATGGGAATGCTTTAGAAAATATTCACAGTGTTTAAACTAATACATATTTATAAACCAATGAAGAAGATAACTGCAGGCAATGCATTTGGAGTTACTCACAGGATTCTTTTACAATTGCGTCAGTCAGTGTCCCCACCTTTACAGTTTTCCCAGATTAATTTAATTACAAATGAAGCATGAACTGGCTGCATCTGCTATCCTGGAAATGTTTTCCCATTAGTGTTTAATTTTGTGGCCAATTTGTTTCTACTGAAATGAATTTTTTAATTTTTTTCCATCAGAATTTTATCTAGTGTCTATTGGATACTTCATGTGGTACTGCCAGACAGCCATTCTGGCTTTGCCAGATAATATCCTTGTAGATCTGGCATTTCTTTTAAGAATTTCTTTGCTGGCTAGATTTTGTATTCCTATAACTGAATTCTTAAAATTCTCTATTATACAAAATATCCATCCTGTCCACATGTGTGAGGTAATGCACTTGTTTGTCCTGTTTTGTTGTCATTAATATACACTATTCATTATTGTTTTATATGAGACTTGTGTAAGGACTCTTAGAGTAGTCTGTATAGTATAATCATTTCTAAAATATTTATATTATATTTTACGGTACTAGTATTAGCCTCTATAGTACCTTTTTTAATGTTACAGGTCTGAACTATTATTTTATTATTTAGCAATTATTTTATATAACATCAACACATCAAGATATTATTGTTTATTTTAAAAATAACTGAAAACTTAAAATGTGTTTTTATAGTATTTAAAGAATTTTTAAAATGTGTCTTTATAGTATTAAGTAAATGGATTATTCTGAAATCATACCAGTTATTAGCTTAATATATGCCTCTTTTCTTTTAAAATTTGATAGGGTACAAAGAAGCCAAAATTCAATTATTAAAAATATTTATATTGTGGTAGAGTATTGCATTTTATAATACTGACTAGACTACTCATGTATTAAACTTAGTGGTTTTCTTTTTAGTTTTAGTATAACTCATGGTGAAACAATGTTAATATTTAGTACTGGGTATTCAAAATTCTATTTGACAAGGACACTCCTTGAATAACATAAGCACAATCTTGAGATTCTCCACCTTTGGTTATAGAGCTTAATTATGCTCACTTATTACATCAGTGAATAGTAATATGGGGAGAATTAGCAGCAGTTCATAACTAGCTAATTAGAAGAAAATGTTAGACAATTTCAGTTAATAATAGGGATTTATTACAGGTGGTACAAGGACTTAAAGACCTTGTACAAAATCTAAAGATATTTTGACTAACTTAGTTTATGCCTGCAACTATCCTTAGGCAAAGAGACTAAGCATTGGCTATGAAATAAAGAGGTTGGCTTTAAAAGGTAAATTCATTATCTATTGCTGTGTAACAAATTCAGTTCAGTTCAGTTCAGTTGCTCAGTCGTGTTCCACTCTTTGTGACCCCATGAATTGCAGCACGCCAGGCCTCCCTGTCCATCACCAACTCCCAGAGTTCACTCAGACTCATGTCCATCAAGTCAGTGATCCAGCCATTTCATCCTCTATCATCCCCTTCTCCTCCTGCCCCCAATCCCTCCCAGGATCGGGGTCTT